>NC_086283.1:67048089-67221403 GCF_021018805.1 Prinia subflava | reverse complement strand
AGCAAATCAAGAATTCTGATGTTTTTCCACATATTCCTCTTTTTACACAATAAATACAGACCTCACTTCCAAGCATTTTCAAGAAGTAGAAGCTATCCATCTCTAAATAAATTAAAAGAACCAGTTTTTCAGATCAAAAAGAAAAAAATATCTTCAAACATGGAAATTACTTGAAAGAGATCAATCTCAAACTTTTCAGCATGGTAGTTCAGTCTTTAGAGGACTAAAACTGACAACACTCTTTGCCACAATGAGTTTCCATGCAAAACCAATAATCAGGCACATATGCACACACACACACACAAAGACATGAATTTAATTTCTCTTTCTGGCAGAAACATCTCTCTTATGGTGTATGTTTTCTTTACAGCACAGGGACTGATGTATGTAACAGTTTTGCTCTGTAGCACCAGATGGGTTCCAACTTAATTTTTCAGGATACTTCACTGACACAAGGTTATAACTCCTGTTCTGAAAAAAACCTGTAGTCAAAACAAAACAGGTAATACCTCCTCCCTCCTAAAACTGCAGCTGGCATCTCTCCAAAGCATACATTCCTAGTCTGAAAATTTATGCTGTATATTGCTCCATAAACCAATCCTGTCATGTAAATTGTTATAGTATGCACTTCCTGCACTTGTGGACTCTTTGCTCTTAGAGATATAAGCAACACTCAGCCATCCTGAAGAGGCTAATAACTAAAAGACAGCCTGGCAGACAAAAGGGATATGGCATAGCTCTTTACAAGGAAAATCATACATCTGCTAGAGAATGAAAAGTGCTCACTGACTCTTCTAATTTGTAGTGCAAGTCTTTGTTCCAAGTCTTTCCTCTTCTACTAATATTTCCTCTTAATATACATGCATTACATTTTATTTCATTTCAAAAAGACAATGTATACATTAAAAAACCACAAAAACTGAAAAAAAATTTAAAATCTTTAAATTGTTTTAAACTTTTGTCTTTTGAATATTAAAGTAATTTTCAGAGAGCAGCGTTTTGACCTAAAACAGAACTTTATTTAATGAGTCAAAACAATCAACTAGCATAAGTCAGTTTTGCTATTAATTTTTCACCCCTTGCATTAATCACAAAGAAATTTGGAATAGAATCTGCTGGCTACATGATCTGATCAAACAAAATTGCTTGGGGAAAAAATTGTAGATGGCCGCCTGTATCAGCAGTCAAAGAGCCCTGACTTTTGCCAAAGAATACTTTTCTTTCTATAGAAAGCTAAAAATGTGACTACATTTTTAATGGATTTTGATTCATAATTTGAGGGGAACTAAAGCCACCTATTTTGGGACTTAAAAACTTTAAAAGTAAAATCTCTTTTCAAATTATTAGAATTGCTACCCAAAAGCCAGTGTTAGCATCTGAAAATGTATCTATTGCTGCTAAGGCATTTAGAAATCAAGGAAAGTATTGCTACAAATTTTTCCACCTGCAATATATGAGAGAAGGCTAGCTGACCTTGGACTGCAATTCCAGCTTTCATTCATGTACCTTTGGCATTCTAAAAATTTGCATATACCACACAAAATCCCACACCACCACTCTTCCAAGAGCATACCATGCTGCTGTAAGCTTTTAAAACAGACCCAGTGGTATCACCTACAACAACTGGAATGCAAAAAATGTTTTCACAATATTATGAGAAAACATTTAGCTTGTGCAACGAACAACAATAGGAGCAGCAATCAAAGAAAATCATTATTGTCAACAATGAGAAATAATGTTTCTTAGCAACCAAGTTTCAATTACTCTTTGTTTGCTAACAACCACCAAGATATTTAAGGCTAGTAGCTTCATTCCAGTAAGTAATGTACTATCAAAGACCATGATAAAGAGCTCCTGTTTGAACTGTTTCTATTTTTCAATCAAGCATCTTGCAATTAATTTTATTAGTGTTTTAGAACTAATTTAGTTTGAATGAGCTGTAACTATGATTTGTTATTGTCATGCAGTAAATGGAATTGTAATGTGTAATAATTATTTGTTTAAATAATAGAATCATTGGCATACAGATGATAATCCAAGCAAGAAAAAAAATTATTACCATTAATAATAAGATTAAACAAAATTGTATCCAAGAATAGATCCCAAGAGAACCCTTCAGCTATTTTAGGTGAAGTAGAAATTATATTACTAATTAAGACAGAACACTGGCTGTCATAAAGATAGCTATAAACACTGCTTCCTAGTGAAACAATGAGACTTTATCTTATTGATAAAAATGACCTGACTTCAATCCACTGTGCCTGTGGCTGTTATCAAGTCTCTGAAAACAGTTACCATTATTAAATACCCTACTTGCTTTCTTACTACTCCCCGTGATGATCAAAGATTGAAATTATATAATTTTTGAATGAAGTATGCAATTTTCAATGTCTTGCTATTTTTTCCTAGACATCCAAGCACATGATTTTCCGTCTGATAGAGGGGCTGGAGTAAAGTCCGGGTACCCCAGTACTGAAAGCAGCTGGTCCATTTATTCCATCTGCTATGCCTGTGTGTTAATGAAGGGGTTCTCACTCTCCCATTTTTTCTTGAGCAACACAAGGTTTTATTTAAAAGTCAATCATTTGAGCAGCATTGTGTAAGAAATCAGAAGAATAGCAGAAGTCAGAGCAGGAACAAGCACTAATGTTGAATGGAGCTTGCAGGTCAAGACATTCACCATCCTTGGGTTGTGATGCCAGGCTGCAGCTCCCATTCTGGAGGATGCACAGGCTCTAGCCATTGAAGGCTTCCCAAACAAAGCCCTGTTGACAGTAGAAGCACATGGCACATCAAGAGTGATGGTAAGAATAAAACACAGGACACGTGGCAGCCATTTCCTCTGGAAGCCATAATGCTCCAACTCCACACTGCTGAGGCACTGCTGGCAGACTCTTCTCTCTGCCCTTGTAATGAAAATTACTTCTTTTTTTTTCAGTTCTGCAAATATGTCTAGTTCCCAAAGCTTCTTTTCTCTAACCTATTAATTTCTTTTGCCTATGTTTTTGATGCCGTGCCTGGAGTCCAAGGGCTAGCTCCACCACCCCAGCAATGGCACTGCTGGGGACACTCCTCCCAGGCGAGGCACTGGGAGCAGCAGCTTGCGGACGGTCTGCGGCACACTGATGGAAACCAGCACAGGTCAGAGGCAAGGATGAGGACAAGACTCTTCTTCTTGTGTGATCTGAAGGGTTTATTCAGAGAACAGACACTCGAGGGGACAGGACAGAAAGAGCGAGGATCTCAGGGTACATTGGTTTATAAACGGAGGTGGACCTGGGGGTGGAAACGTGAACACAGCCAATCCGGGAGGAGGGTGGGAGGATTACAGCATCAAATGGCACAATCTAAGGACCAGCAGAGAGGATGGAGGGAGGAGAAGGGGCCGTATGGCCCAATGGGGCCTCGAGGTTTAGGGGAATTCCAAGGAGGGGTTTGGGTAGGAGTTGAGCCATGGGGGAGGCTGACAGGGAATAGTCTCGAAAAAGGGGCAGAGTATGGACAGACAGACAACCTGAGGGAAGATGTGGTGGTGCGTTTTTTATTATTGTTGTTGTTGACTGTTCTCAGATGGTTTGTCCTTGTTTTGTCCTTGGAGTTAAGAATGGTTTCACCCAAAATCATCCCCACCCCTCTCCTTATGGTCAGTAAACCTGAACTCCCTTCCCTGCTTCCAGAATCCTCCATGCCCATCTTCCTTTTGACCAATCATCTGTGTATCACCATGGTTACCCCCCTGAGTTCTAGAAAGTTCTGTTGAGTTCATGCCATTTCATTGGCTTGATTGAAATGTACCCTCCCCTTAAGTTCTGTCACTGGATGTTGGTTGATGGATCCCTTGTCTGACTCTTCCCGTGCTCTTCCCCAATTGGTCCATGTTATGTATCCTCCCCTTATTGCACCCCCGCTTTAAAAGACGCTGCCACAAGTGGCTCTGGGTCCTTCTAGTCCCTGTCACCCCTAGAGAATAAACTCTCTTGGACACATACTAGAGACCTCTCTCATTCTTTTATCCTGATCCTGGGCGCCTCCTACATCAGCAGCTCTTCCTTCCCCCACTGCAGCTTGCTGGTGGTGGAAGGAGCAACGGTCCTGCGTTACTGCCACCTGGACCCGGATCTGCGGTGGTCCCGGGGCCGCCACTCTTGACCGCACCCACCCAAACCAGAGCTAGCCGGTGCATGGACAGGGCTCGGTGCATCAGGAGGATACAGCTTGAAGGACAACAAAACAAGAACAGGGGAGTACAGAAACTGGAACATTGGAGTGAAGAAGTTACAGCTATTAATTATGTTATCAATTGAAACGCACAATGACACCACAGGACGGATAAAATTATATCATTTCATTGTGACATGTTCCACCCAGTGGGAAGAGCCAAGCATTCCTACCTGCATAAAAGCTGAGACTCAGAACAGCAGAACTTCCACTGGATTCCCAGTGGAAGACCGGACCCATCTGGTCCTTTCCACTGGGAATCCAGGACACTGGACCCTTTCCACTGGATCATCTCTATTCCACAGAACCACGTCTGTTATTCCAAGAGGATTTATTTGGACTGCTTCCAACACTCTGACTAACAGGGTGTCACATCGTATTCTAACTCTGTTACTGTTGCAAGCATATTTTGGTTGGTTGTTTGTTTGTTTGCTTGGTTTTTTTGTACTACTACATTGGTATTTTTAATATTCCTAGTATAGAATTGTTATTCCTTTTCCCATATCTTTGCCTGAAAGGCCCCTTAATAGCAAAATCATCATAATTTGGAGGGAAGGGGTTTATATTCTCCATTCCAAGGGCAGCTCCAGCTTTACCTGGCAGACACCTGTCTTTCTAAACCAAGACATTTATATTGCCCCTTTGATGAAAAACAAAAGGAAAAGCTGCAATTAAAACTGTCAATGAGAAAATGTTTTTACTTTTAGGAGGTATGTTATGCCCCTTGAATCTGCAGAGACTTTGGCACTTATTGCACTGCAATTAAGATACAAAATTACTGGAATCAGCTCTTTTAGAAATGAACATAACTTATCATAGGAAAATCATGATGAGAAAGAAAGGTTCTAATACTAGATTGTGTTGCCCTAGAGGAAAGGGAACAGAGTGCATCTCCATCCATGCTTCAGCTGTGTCAAAAGGAACCTTAAATATTTCGTCTGTATTTTTTGGAAAGGGCAATAAATGATAAGAAAGAGAGGTCATAATTAAGCTCCCACATCTGATAACAAAAGTAGGCAAGAGGTTTTCTCAGATATGTGGGATCTGACATCCAGAGGTTCCTACGTTAGGGGAATTGACTAAGTCTTTAACTGAGACCACTGAGAACTTAAGAGAATATCTAGTGGAGAGACAATGCAGAAATTAGGACCTCATGAGAGATTGATTTCAACTACGTACAGTTGCAGCAGGAGCACCAGCCTGTATTAATTCAGTGGCAGCAGCAGGAGGAACCCAAAGTTTTAACACCACAATGGACACACCGGTACTACATCTTAACACTTTTAACCCAGAAACCTAATAGAAATACCTGATGATGGAGAAAAACATCACCAGCGTGATCAAGTGATCCACATTTCAAGTAAAGCACAGACTGATTTAACTGATGTTCCCTCACATAAACCAGATCTAGTTCTATTCACAGATGGCTCTGCCATCCCTACAAGGGACAGCAACAGACTGTGTGTGCTGTGGTGAGCTGGGGACAGGTAACAGAAACAGAACCACTGCCAGCAAAGAGGAATGCACATATGGAAAGAGGGAATTGAGGGAACATCTCTATACAGATTCTTGGTGTGCTCTTGGGATATGTCATGCCACGGGTATTATGGGGAAAACATGGATTTTCACATCACCTGGCATCCTATACTGTTGTGACTGATGGCTGACCAGAGGAAACGGCAAATTTTATAGACCCTAACACAATCTATGAGAAGGACTGCTCTACAGAAGAGATAAAATGGGGGAAAAAAAGCAACTCGAAATGATGATGGGATGTGGACAATTGGGGGAATACCAATTTTGACAAAGAATATTTAGTCACTCTAGCTAGATGGTTTCGTGATAAATCCCATGGAAGGACACAGGCAATAGTTATTCAAGTGTAAAAAATACGGCCAGCTCCAGGAATGCCACCACTAAAGAGAATCACAAATGGCTTCCCAACTTGACGTGAGTTTTCAAGTCACAGACTGAACTCACAGTTAGGAGGGTGACCACGACAGATTTCCCTTTTCAGGGACTGCTAAGAGTCCCTGCAGATGTGCCACCTGTAGCTTGGCTGGGTGATAGTAGACCAGCTGTCAGGCTGGGCAGAAGCCTTTCCAACAAGAAAGACTTATTCAGGAGGAATAATAGATGCCCTCATAAAGAAATCAGTGTTCATTTTATAGCAGATATGATATCAGAATTTTCCAGATAGAAACTTTCTACAACAGCTTTGAGTATTAGAAAGCAAAATTTCTTTATTGAAGCATGCTGGTCACTTGGAGGAGCCTTTCTCTAATTAATTACCCTGAGTGTTGGGTAAACAGAGTTTTTATCATACACACTGATTTACATAATGGTTAGCTATCCCCACTTACTTCATGTCTATGTTTTACTTTATTTTACATGGTCACACGCCTTATCGGAAGTCCTTATATGGTTCTTTGGGGGTCTTCTTCTGTGGTCTTCAATATCTGGTGTCCTTTTTAGGTGGCTGCTCCTCGACCCTCGCTTTTGAGTAAGCACAATATTGTTTGTAACTCCTGCTTTGTCAGCCTTGCAGAGCTTAGCTGGCATCCTGCTTCTGTCTTGCATGACTTCCACTTGATTAAGTTACATCCTGTTTTTATTTCTCCAAGGCTGTGCTGTGCTGTGCTGTTCTGTTGCGGTGCCTCTCTGGACACAGTCCCAAGCCTGCCCAGGCTAGCTCAGGCACCACGGCAAGCAGCGGGTAGGACTGGCAAGCGGCACAAGCCAGGCTGATCCAGTGGGTCTTGGTGCCAACAAAATGTCAAGGGCACAGATGGCAAGGAGCAGACAATGGCAGAGGAATAAAGGGAGGAGCCAGTCGAGTAAATCCAAGGGTTTTAGTGAGGGGTCAGGAGAAGCCACCTTGTCATCCAGAGCTTTCTCAGACTGACCCACTCTCAGGTCTGTGACAGCCCTTTTTATTGAGAGGGGTACAGTGGGTGGTGAGGAGGGGATGACCAATGGGCTTCAATCTGGGAGGGGTTAGGATGGTGAGTGACACGTATGGGGACCATACACAAAGGAAAGGGAGAGACTTCCTCTGGGCCTGGCCTGTCACTCGACCACCCTCACAGAACCTTCTGGTTCTGAGGCAGGGCCTCAAGATGACAGGCAGGCTCCAGGGTGGGAGGGGGAAAGGACTGACATATGACAGTCACTGGGGGAATTCCAGGGGCAAACCATCGGAGGGTAAAACGGGGGTACAAAGAACAAACCATTGTACAGAGAACTTGGAGGAAACATACGGAACATAAAGGAATAAATGACACACCACTACACTGTTCTGCTGTCCTTATCAAATACAATCAATCAGCTTGCCAATAACACCAGTGCCATGTACATGTTTAATCCCCATATGAACCATTCATTTTAAGAGTTGGCCTCAATGATCAGAGTTCATTCATCTCTGTTAGATGGAGATGAATGCTTGACTCAGTATGTTGACTAATAGAGAAGTCTCTTGATCAGCAACTGACTTTTGAGGACCCTTTGTGGTTTTATATTGATAAATATTTCTGCCTTTGACATTCTTGTTAGCCTTAATTCTGTTAAGTTTGGTACTTGTTATAAGGCAGTATGTAAGAGCAGTGGTTAAATGCCTTGAAACTTTTTTTTTTTCCTTTTAATATATTACAGGTATGCTCAATTAAAACACAGGTGGGAGTGTTAAGATATATAGTCAGTGCAGATAGCTCAGTGTGCGGGTGCTGTGCCAGCAGCAGATTGGGCTCTGACTGGCAGGAGCCCGAGGAAAGCGATTGTGAACTAGTGCCTATTGTTGCATTTCAAAAGTTTCCTTAAAAGGGGTGAAGAAAAGTGATCTGAGAGAAGAGCTGTCCTGTGCGTTGGGAGAGCAAAAGCCACCTAATATTTTTATTCACATGGCCCTGAGAGCTCCTGGGATCAGCAATGCGAGGACTTCCAGATATTGTAGCGGAGAGAACGCCAGCTATTTTCCAAGGGAGAAGATCACCTCCTCCGTGCCTTACAGAGCTGGTTTTGCAGCAGCCTGGATCTGGAGGAAAGATTTCTCCGTGCAGTTCTTAAAAAGTTCCAGGCTCGAGTTCCAAGGTTACAAATTGAGGAGACAAAGTTATTTGTTGTGCCTTGAAGGGCTGGAACAGAGAGGAACAGAGACAAGGTCAGAGCCCAGACCTTTGGGGACCCTGGGAATCTCTCTTGTCAGGGCAGCCCCACTCTATCCCACCTCACCCATTCTCAGATCTTCCCATTCCCAGAAAGGAACTGGAAGAGGATAAGCCCTAAGGTGCTTGCCATGAATACCTCATGTATCCCTTAAATCTCTGTCTGCTCTGTCCATACCACCCCTCTTGTGGAGAGAGAGCAGAGCCATGCCCAGGATCTTTCATGCATTCACACCTGTCCCTTCTGACATCCCACTGCTCTCACTGATCCTTATAGGTGACCTGGAGCCTATGAGGATCCTGCTGCCTGCTCAAGTGGCAGCTGCTGAGCACTAGGGACACCAAGCCTGTCATCACCCCAGTGGCACAGCTCCCCAACACCAGTGCTTCCAGCCTGGCCACATGTACTCCTCCCCTTGGCAGGACTGAGCCATGTACAAAGCACAAAAGCCAAGGTGGGAGGGGGTGGCAGGGGTCCTGAGGCATAGTCAGGGTACCACAGCCACTGGGCTGAGTTGTGCTGCTGGGCATGGGGCCAAGCTGCAGTGGGGCAGTAAGGGGCCCTGAAGGTTTTGGCTCACCAATGAGCCTGACAGCTGCCTCTCGCACGGACTTGTGTGGACTCTGCAGGTACATCACGGACTGGCGCAGGTACCCATCTACTCTGTCTCTCTCCTCTTCCAGCTGAAGAGAGAACAAGGGGACAGAGGGAAGGATTGGCACTGACACTTTTCCTTGGATGGGCGGCCCCTGCATCCAGGACTGACATCCGTGCATGGAGGCCCCTGATGGCCAGCCAACAGCTGGGTTGGAGGGAGCAGAGAGATGGTTACTCCAGAGGAAGTCTCAATGCTGTCCTGATGCCAAAACACAGCTGGGTTGGGGCTCTGTTGGCAGCCTGGCTCAGGGAAGCACAGGAGCCTGGGGAAGACCCTGCTGGGCCACACACTAGAGGGGAGTGGTGCGTGGGGAGCAGGCTGTTGGTGATGAGTGCAGCAGTAGGCAGGAGCCACAGCTGCCAGCCCCTCACAGTGGGTATTGAGGGCAGAGGGCTTGTTCAGACATTGTGTGGGGCTTTGAGGCCACCCTTACCAGGCACTTGCCAAACCTCCACAGCTCTTCTGTCTCCAGAAGCTGCGCAAGACTGTACTTCTTCAGGAATAATGTTGCTTGAAGCAGGGTTTCCCAAGAGGCCTGCAGAGCAGCAGAGACTGGGAGGTGGCACAGCATCGCAGGTCACAGGACCAGTGAAAGGCCAGAAGGAGGCAGGAGTGCTGCAGTCTTTGAGGCATTAGAGCAGAAGGCAGCTGAGTCTGGTCACGAGGCACACCAGTAGCTCAATATCCTCACCTCTGCCACAAACTGGTTCTTATTGTAAATGTGGAAGAAGAGCGGGAGCAGGCTCTGGTGCACGCAGGTGTTCAGAGTCATTTTTCCCTCTTCCCCTACCAGCTCCATCACCGCTTGAAAGAGGCGAATGGAGAGCAGCTGCACATCACTGGCATCCTAGTGAAGAGAGCAAGAACCTCAGCACTGCCTATTCCAGGCCTACCTGGGCATGGAACTGAAAATCCACAAGGGAACAGTTTTCTCGGGAGGTGGGGGGCAGGGAGTGGTGGGAAGACGTGGCACAGAGGCTTTACATTGTCAAAGAGTGGCAGGAGTGCCTCAAACAGCTGCAGAGCGAGGGAACTGGCAATTGGCTCATGTCTGTTCAGGAACATCTCTCTGAGCACAGAGAGGGTCATCCACACCACCTCTCTGTCTTTATCCTTAAGCACCACTGTGAGGCTTCCAGTAAGTTTTTCCATGTTTTCAGCCTGTGTGGAACACAATGCAATGTTGTGAAGCCATGAAAGGCTGCATTGCCAGAACCACTCCAGCAGTTTAATCCCGTGCTGCAGCCTCAGACCCCAGAAGCCAAAGGCTCTGAGCAGCAAATGGGGAGTCAGGAGAGCTGGAAGAAGCTGCCCATCTTCTGAAGTCCATCCAAGTGCAAGCTACTGTGTTACTCAGCCCCACGCTGCCTGCACAGCTTCAGCTGGGCAGTCTCCTTCTCACCATAGACGGTCTCTTGCTCATTAGCATGAGGCATCTGAGCAACAGGAGACGCATCACACTGCACTCCCTCCATAGGTAGATTTGGACGAGCTGTAGGATGCGTACATCCCAGTTCTCTAACTTAAGGCAAGGTAGGACCTGAAACACACACAGCAGTGAGAGCGTTGTAAGTGTCACCTCAGCAGCAAGGGACAAAGGGCACAGAGCAGAGCCCACCTCTGCCCCTCCATCACCAAGTGGACTCCCCTGCAGACACATCTCCAAGCGGACAGAGTGGTGGGACACAGCTCAGCAAGGCAGTGCTCACCATCAGGCTCACCTCAACAAGGAAGGCCATGGCAGCCACCTCCCAGCGTGCCTTCTCTCTGCGGAGCAGCCTGAACAGGTACCGTGCAATCCGGTAACACAAGGACTGTGAAATCCTGAGCATTGCCCTGGCAGGGGAAAAAGACATTGTCCACTCTGAGCAGAGCAGGCAAACCTCTCCTGAGACTGACTCACAGAGGCCTCTTCTTTCACCACCACCTCTTGCAAGGAGGAAGGTGGAGGCGAACACCAGCAGGCTCATTTCAGGAATGAAGAGGCTGAAAACCCACCCATTCTGCCCACGGGGCAGTCCTGTCCCCCAGGCTGTCAGGAGCCCTCCCTGTTCCCAGCAAGCTGTCCTCAGTGAGGCCGCCTGCAGACAGAGCTCCTGCTCTGCTCTGTTCCAAAACGAGTGCCAGCTCAAAGACGCTGGCACTTTGGCTTGTGGCTGCTCCAGTGCACCCAGTCCTTCAAGGCTTTGTCACTCTGTTGCACCATCCCTCAGTGACAAGGCCCTCTCACCCATGATCACAGGCATTCTGTAGAGACTGGAGAGAAATATCGGCTGCAGCAGGGAGATTGGGGCTCTCACCTGGCCAGAAGACCCATTGTCTGGTGGTGGGTGTCAGCGTTGAGGAGTGTGTCCCAGCCACATTCACGTTCAACTTCAGACACCACATCGTCATACTCAAAGTGACTGAGCAGTGCTTTCATGGTCAGCAATGCAAATCTGTGAGCAGAGCAAAGCCCAGGTCATGCCAGGAATCCCAGCCCCAGCTCCAAAGGCTCTGCAGAGATGGGAAGACCAGAATGCAGCACCTGTTGGGGTTGGTGGGCAGGCAGTGCTTGTGCTGGCATCGTCTCCAGAAGGCCTTGACCTCCACTGGCATCTGCTCTGCACTGGAAAAAACTTGGAAGAGCAGGGCCACAAAGAGGCGAGGGAAGTACAGAAGAAATATCTCTGGACACTGGGGCAGGTGAAGGATCTGCCACAGTGCTCTGGTTGCCTGCAGTAACCAAAACAGCCAGAGGCCTTGCTCAGCACTGAGACGTCTCTGTGCCAGGGCAGACACAGGGGGAGCAGCATCTAACCTGGCTGCCTCTGCACCTCCATGACCCCAGCTTTCTAGTGCACCATGTGAGGCAGGGGAGGGAGTGGGCAGGGAGACAGGATGGAGAGATGCCAGAGGCAGCCCTTGAGGATGTGCTTGCGTTTAGAACAGAAACTCACGGCCAGGGAAAAGACATCTGAGTCATCCATATCGGAGGTGGATGTGCTGTGCAGTGGCCAATCCTCCAGCACACAGAGGAGCTCTGGCAGCACCTTCTCCGCGGTTCTCCTTGAGGTGACAGTCGCCCTCCACATGGTCACAGCAACTCTGCAGGCCCACAATTCTGTGTCAGTGGGCCTTTGGCCACAACACCATGGCCTGGGCAGCTGCAGAGTCCCCAGCTGGTCACCAGCTCTGCCTCTGCCCACTGCCCCTCTGCAGCAGCACCCAGCCGACTGCTCCTGCGAGTAGCAGACAGCCAAGTGAGTGTGCCCTGAGGGGCAGGGAAGGAGGACAGCAGCAGGGGCTCAGGCTGACATGCCACGACTGGGAAACAAAGGCATCAGAGGGGCCTGAAAGGCCCCTCTTTCTGCCAGCACACGTGGGATAGGCTGATGGGCTGTCAGGCTGCTAAGTCCTGAGCCCTCCAAGCCAGTAGGCCTTGTACCTGTCACATGATGGGGCACACCGTAGGAGAGTGACCACCACATCATGTGGCTGTGCAAGGGTCATCTCCTGCAGGCTGTCATCCAGTCTATGCTCAGCAGACACATCGGTGATGTACGAGAGCCATTGGTAAATGTCCCTCACAACGGTCGGTACCTGGAGGAGACATGGCACAGAATTGGAGTGCCACAAGAGTGAGGCATTTCCCCAGCTTACCCCCAAGAAGTGCTTTGTTTTCTAGCATACTGTAGTAGTCTGTTGGATGACCAGCAGACCCAGTTTGAGAATGTACACACTTGTTGGTTGGTCAAGCCCTTGCCATAGACAACTTACTGTCTTCGGTCTGGAGGTGCTATTTCTCATGATCTCCTCCAGCTTGGCAGCATAATCCTCTGCTTCACAGGACTGAACATTTGTCATGCCCTCAGGGGCCATGATGGTATTGTCTTCATGATCAGTAGGCTGTGAAAGTCCAGAAATATTTTAGGGCAGATAAAAGAGTAGTGCTTTGCAGCACTGTGTGGCTGAGCTGCAACAACAGGTCCAGCCCAGGCACGGAAGTCTGCAAGTACCTGTGCACTTCTGTGGAAGCGATAATAGGAGTGCTCCTTGTCTTCTGGCTGTTTCTTAACTGGATTTGGCAAAAAACAAGCACAGTCAGGGCTGAGGGACTGAAGGAGAGGTTGGAGAACACAGCTGAGCCCTGCACTACACAGCAGGAGCCAGCTCTCAGACAATGGCTTTTGAGGACACCAATCCCTGTCTCTCTGGCTGCAGCCTGGGGCTGAGGGTGCCCAGTGGATGGAGCAGGACTACAGAGGGAATCAGCCCCATTCCCATTTCCTCTTTCTCCTTGGGCATGTCCACAGTGGATGGGATGGCCCAGCTCAGCCACTTACCTGCCTGCTGCAGCTGGAATCCTTCCACTTCTTCAGGCTGCTGTGCTGAAGCAGCATCAGGGCTTTGATCATTATCATCCTCCTCCTTCCCTTTCCTCCCCCTCACCGAGGTCAATCTGGGCATCCTTGGGGTTCTCTCCACCAGACGTTCTCTCCGTTCCATCCTGCTGCAGATTGGGCTTTGAGGGCTTCAGCCACAGGGATGGGAGATGTCCTGCAAAAGTGGAAAAGATATGTGTCAGCAAGACATAAGGTGGCTATGCAGGGCCTCCTTACAGCCCCACTCTGTTCCTTCCTCTCCTGTTGTCACCTCTTCAGGGTTATGTGGTACATGCTTTGGCAACAGAGACAGGTCACAAAGTGCCCATATCCTGGTGGGTCACAAAGGGTCACAATGTCACACATGTGTGACTTGTGTGATGTCACAGTCACACATGACACATGACATCCACTTGACAGTGCCTCTATCACAGTGGGTCACACAGGGGTCCATGACATGTGCCACCTAATTGTCAGTGCCCATATCACAGTGAGTGATTGCCATCAACGTATATTTATTGATGGACAGATCATGTTCATACAGAAGAAGTCAGAACTATGGGCCTATGTTGCTTTGAGGATGTCTTTACCAATGTTCTTTACCTGGATTGTCTGTCTGATCCTTTCTCAAGCCACTATGTCTTCACCCTCCAGGGTTCTCACATTTGCCCCAGTGGGTCAGACTGCAACCTCCCAGGCCTCTCATCCTACAGTCCAAAGGGAGAGGGAAACAAAACACACCACACCAAAGTCACCTGGTTTGTACACAGTCAAAGGACAGTCCAAACACAACCCAGAAGCTCGGCCCGCCACGCCACCACCACGGCACCAGCACACGGCACCCACGCATCTGCAGCCCCCAAACATCCCTCCGCCGCCACCGCCGAGTCCACAGACAACACCACTACAGCCGATTCCTGCACCACCTTGGATGCATCCTTCTGCGCCACCCCCTCTGCCATACGCCGCCGTCCCAGGCACAGCCACATCTTTGAGAGACCCCTCACCACCGCACGACCCTGCCCAGCTAACAGCTGATGTGCCTTCACTGTCAGCTCCTCTGCCTCCGATGCCTGCTGCCCTACCCCAGCCACCGAATCTCCTTGGTCACCCAGCTGCATTCCCACCCTCCGCACCCCTACCACCAAATGAGACTTCATTGTATCACAACTCGTCCATACAGTCCCAGCCATGCACACAAACCGTGCAACGAAAAGGGGGAGAGTGGAATACAACAGCTGCTTCAATGAATACAGGACAGACAGAGAACTATTTTGTCCCTGCAAATGACAACCCTTTGATTCAAATACAAGAGAACCCTAAAAAACAAATAAGTCTGTTCCCAAACAGCTCTACAGGCCCCTCTGTCCCTGTGTTTGGGACAGACTTCTCAACCCAAAATGAGACATTAAACCCTGATTATTCACTAACATCAATCCCAAAAGTACAAAACCCCCAGAAGTGCTTCGACAATTCCCAGTTCACAGACTGGCATGAAGTCAGACGTCTGATTTGCAAAGAGGAAAGTCTAAATCCTCTAGCTATGCCTGTGCTATTCAGCCAACAAGCCGAAAATACAAGAACATGGACAGCTATCCCACCTCATGAAATAAAAGAACTACGAAAAGCAGTGAAAGACAGTGGCATTTGCTCACCCTATTTTAAACAACTGCTTAAAAGTATGATAGAAGAACACACGCTGACACCAAATGACTGTAAAAATCTCGCCAGTGTAATTCTCACAGATTCACAATATATGCTGTGGGAACACATATGGAGAAGAATGCTTACAGGAGTTTTGACCACTTACAGGCAAAGCACTGATGCAACCCTTCACACCCTTACCATATCTAAGTTGACTGGTGAGCATCCTGATGACTGGAATGAAGATCAAGTGAACCTACCCAGAATAGTATTTGATGACATTAAAAAAATGGCTCGTAGAGCCTTTTTGCAGATTCAGCCTGCAGGAAGTTTTGAAAAAGCCTACAATCTGATTAGTCAAGAACTGTCTGAACCATTTACTGCATTTGCAGACCGAGTGATACAAGCAGCAGAAAGGCAATGTGGCGATGATATAGCTCGCCCAATTATGATAAGAGACATTATTGAAAATAACGCCAATGCTGAATGTAAAAGAGTAATCAAAGCCCTAGGAAAACAAAGACCCACAGTACCTGAAATGACTGAAGCTTGCAACAAAATTGGAAGTCCACAGCAAGTGGCAGCTATCCAAGCAAATGAACTTGGAAAGACTTTAGGAGAAAAAATTGAACGAGCTCTTACGGCTCAGGCAACACAAGCAGAGGCACGAGACCAAAAACTGACTGAAATTCTAGCTGCTTTGCACCTGAACTTCCAGCAACAAAACAACACCATGGCTGTTATGCAAACTTCTGTAACCTCAGCACCTTCCTACTTTTGTAAAAAACCTGGTCATATTGTGAGAAATTGCCCAGAAATTAAAAGGGGTGCACAAGCACCACATCGCTGCCATGCCTGCAAAAAAGGGAAACATCATGCCTGGCAATGTCGAGCTAAGCATGACACAAGGCAAACCCACTCTCCAAAAAACTCCAAAGCGAGTGCGCAATGCCATCACGTGACGTAACAAATAGTGGCATCCCAAGCACCCGAGGCAAAATTTATGAATGCCCCGACTCCACAACACTCCGCTACATTACCAGTCAGATCCCAAGTACTGACCCAGACCTACTACCACCAAGATCCTGGCGAACTTTGGCAACCTCCAAATCAACAACACTTTTAAAAGACAATAGCTAAATCATTTGTTTGATAGTTGGAGCTTTGTACCTTAGCTAAAGGAACTTTGCAAAATAAGCCTGTTCATTTTAATAGTAATAGTAATAGTTGTAGTTTTAGTAGCAGTTCCCTGCATACTTCAGTGTGTACAGAAAATTATGAGTAAAGCAGTTTCTAGTATTTTAATTGTTCATCAGAACGGGGGAGATGTTGGGAAAGATGAAGTAGAAAGACCTTACAAATATAGTGGTTTAGATTCTGGGAGTCTGAGTTCAACAAGCGAGATAGAAATGAAAGCATGCTTTGAGATTTAGGGTGTGGGGTGCAGGGCCATCAGCTTGTGAACAACGACCTGCTAAGCTGAGGGCCAGCCCCCTTGATTAAACAATATACTTCTGCTAAGCTGAGGGCCAGATCGTTTGATTAAACAATCCCCTTCTGCTTGCCTTGGGTGGTGGGACATTTCTATTGGCTGTATATGTTGTCATCTTGTATTAGATTGGTTGGTCCAACTCATACTCTTCAACTTAGAAAGATATTTAATGTACGGGATTCGTGGCTCTCTCTCTCTTGGCTCGGTTCGCTGTTCCTGCTCTCCTGGCCTGCTTTAGCTGTGCCCAGCAGCCACAAGCAAGGCCTTCACAATAAACCACGTGTTACCCCTGCACATTGCTTATAGAGATACTTTGTCGCCGATTCTACCGTCACGGAAACTCTCCTTCAGTGCTCTTCATGCAGTAGATAATGATCCAAATTAAAATAATCATCATTATAATCATTATCAAAGTCTGAAAGAGTCTCGTTAGCCAGCTGACAGGAAAACCCAAGCACATTGAGAACTGCTCCTAGCCAGTTACTTACCAGTGCAGCAGCAATCTCCCTACTGTCTCTAGCCATATTCTTCCTTTTGTTTACCTCTTCGTGCAGTGGCACTGAAACATTTGGGACATGGACACAACAATCACCTACTGAAAAAATAATGTTTCCACATATACCTTTCTCTTTAAATAGGATTACATCAGATTAAACTCTGTTTTGAATAGTTATTTTGCTGTTTCCTTGTAATTGGTGAGTCAGGAAGCATGGTTTGGAGAGTCTCAGAAGGGAGAATTGTAGAGTACAAGACCTTAACCAAGACAGTGTTCCTTGGTACTGAGTGGGAGGCATGGAAGATTGAGATAATAACAGATCTGCCCAGAGCAGGTCAGAAACAATTTTGTTCTAAGCATTTGTTGTATTAGGTAGGGAGCCACTGCTCACAATGTTGCATGGTCTGTTCATGTGTGTGTGGTGCCTGACTCTGCCTGTATTTCCTCCCAATGATTTTTTTCAGAGTAGGGATAGGGATCAGTATTGTGCTGTTATTGTATTCTATGACATCAGTTCATGACACGATAACATCAAGGGCAATGGTGGTCCACGTATTCAATGTTGCTTTCCTGCCCTGGCCTTGGGTGCCAGTTCTGGGAATTCATCAATAATGGTATTCAGTCTGTTGGGGGTGTTATAAATGCCAGGACAATTTATTACCAAATTCAATAATTTGGTTTATTAAAAATTCAAATCACAAAATTTGGAATCAAATTACAGAATTTTAAGCAATAAAAAAACAAAACCCCACAAACAGCGACACTTACTTGACAGAATTTCTCCCGGGAAAAAATAAGCCAAGGGTGACCCAGAGACATGGACCCTGGCAGTCGGAGTCTCTAGCTGGGTTCACGCCTTGCCCACCTAGAGGCTTAACTTAAATACCCTTAATTTCACCCTTGGCAGCGCTTCTCCCATTGTTTCCACTAAGCACCGGCCATTAAGTTTGTTTATACTAAATCCTGAAAGAGTCCCCTGGTCCATTCAAATGCTAATGTCCAGAGTTAGTCCTTGCTTTGAGTAATTTAACCGTCGTAGAAGTGTGTGAAGATTCCTCTGCACGTAGTACCTGATCAGTGTAAGTCCCTGCTTTGGGCCGTGGAAGTGGGTGACGACCCTTCTGCACGTAGCACTCGACCGGTGTAAGTCCTGGCTGTTGAGGTAATTTTCGCTGCACGTAGGCAGGGGTAGGTTGGTCCGTGTTCATTGTCTCATCAGTGCCTCGTGTTCTCACCTTCTATTTTTGGACCAGGGAGATCAGGAGAGGTGCTTTACAGAAGTCCGTGAAACGTGCGGGTTGAGCAGACACACATACCTTTATACAATATATTACAGTTTCCAGTCTATAATTATTTATAGAACATGAATTAAATAACCCTATTTTCCACAGGGGGAACAGGGAGGATGATTTTCCCCAGCTTTTCACCCTCTTTTTTTCAGGCCTGTTACAACAGCTTTGGAGAATTTTGAATTCCCTTTGGATGTTAAGGAAAGCATATTCTTGTCACTAAATTTGCCATGTCTCCTCAGTGCAGTCCACATCATGTTTAGAGTTATGAAAAAGATTTCTAGGAAGGCCTTTCAGATATCTGCCCTGAGGGTGTATAGTCATGAGTGGCATGGATTGTGGGAGAAAATGGGACAGTATTTGAAGGACTTCTCCAATGGTTTGGAAGGTCGCCCCTGAGAAATCACAGGACTCTGATAAAGTGACAGAATCTTCGCAAGGAGAATGCTGTGGCAACTCTAGAGAGGAGCAACTTATTCCAATGTGCTGGGTCCTGGCTACTCTTTACCAGACATAGTTCAATACCTGACAGCACTCTCAGGGGGAAGAGGAGGCAAGCAGACCTACAGGCACTGTGGCCAAACTGCAGCTGAACCAGAAGAGCAACTCAGGCTGGTAGCTGTCCTAGAACAGAGGAAGAATTTCAAGACCATTTTGCTTAGAGAGGGATCAAGAAGGAAGTAGGGCCCTGTTGGGGGTGAGATTTGCCTCTTTTTCACTTACAGAATTTTTTCCCATTTCCCAAGTTTCTAAGTAACCCTAATGACAGTACTTAGCCAGAACAAAGGGAGTAGTTAAAGGACATGGCAGCACAAGGCTACACCTATTGTTTTTGAGTTTCTGGGAGTGTCCCTCAGAGGGAAGAAATAATTCGAGCTTTGGGAAAGGTAAAAAGACAGAGGTGGGGGGGCGGGGGCAGGGGCTCACTCTTGCTCTCAGCATCGAGGAGGATGGTCAAGCTGCCCCTCGCTGCAGGGAGAGTTCACTGCCATCACTCTGCCTCTGCCTTATCCTGGGAAATCTACCGTCATCTGCTCGTGTACCCAGGAATCCTGAGCTCGTTTTCTCCAGCCCTCCCCCCACCACCACTGTTTCTTCAGAGCTTTGAGGTTTTCTTGCTACTCTGTAGCCCTGCACTGCCCAGCCCTGCCGGGACACCCCTGCTGCTCCAGCTGCCAGCGCAGAGCTCCTCATCTCATCCACCAGCCCGGGACTTTCCTTCCTTCCAGCTCGGCCCCTAGGAGTCCTGCAGGGGCACCGAGATCAAACTGCCCCAGGCTTTTGTAAAAGAAAGCCCTCAAGGTTCTTGGTTCTGTTTATTATCAATGCTGTAGTTGTTGTTTGATTGTTGTTTTGCCATATATACTAGTAAAGAACTGTTATTCCTATCCCCATACCTCTGTCTGAAAGCTCCTTTAATTTTCTAAATTAGAATAATTTGGAGGGAGAGGATTCGAATTCTCCGTCTCTAGGGAGGTTCTGCCCCCTTCCTAGCAGATACCTGTCTTTCAAACCAAGACAGGCCCTAACAAGAGGAGCAAGAGTCAGGGCCAGAGATAATCACCCAATCCCTACCCTCGGGTGAGCTGCAAGTTACGGAAAAAGATTTCAGCCACCAGCCAGGTGGTCCTGATGACCAGGATGCTCCAATGCTGCGATATGATTGCTCATTATATGAAACCAGATGGTAATGAAGCCAAGCAACTGGGATCCCCCCAGGACAGGGGGCAAGGGGATTTGGAATAGGACAGAAACATTCATCCTCTGAAAGCAGCTCCTGGCAAGCATGAGGAAAAGGTATGCTCCCAAGGATGATCTAATAGTACACCCAAGCAGGTGGAATGCTGTTGGAGTCTAGAACATCCCTCTGGCCACCCTGGAGGGTTTGGAGACCGGACAGGGGGGTCTGGGATCTGTACAAGGGGGTCAGCCAGCCTCACACAGAGCCCAGGAGGACATTGCCTCTGATCCCTGTCCATGGGAGTGAATGCCCACATTGTATGAAGAATCACAAGCTGAGAGAATTCAAAATAAGTCGTATTTAGTTTATCATAGAATGTAAATGTAGAATCTAGGATTCTCAGTATATGGGGTTGAAGAGGCAAGATGGAGGAATTGGGGACTGTCCTCCTTGTTCTTGCTCTCATCCCCCATTTTCTGCTGAGTTGGATCTCAAGGATTGGTTTAGAGTAGAAATGACATGTTAACACAGGTAGTAGGTATTGGTAAAATTTTGTAAATAAAAAGTACATTTTGGATGGTGGTTGGGTCAAGGGTACCGTACATAAGGTGCGGGACCCTCTGATCCGCCCCCAGTCTGCCTCACGTCCTGCTCTGCTGGAGATGCCTTGCAGAGCTGAGAAAGAACTAAGATAATGTACCCTGCCAGGGAGACCTGGCAGAGCTGAGAAAGAACTGGGATAATGAAGAATAAACAACCTTGGAAACATGCACTGGCAGACTCATGCTTGTAAAGCATGCAGGGAGTTTAGAGTCCCTAGTTAGGCACACAGGTGCTGGGGTCCCTCATAAGGCCTGGAGGGAGGTTAAGGTTTAGGGTCAGATGTTGAACAGGGGTCAGTCAGTCCTAAACAACAGGCAAAAGCTGCTTAGAACATGGTTCATGATCTCTGCTGCTCTTCACCAGCTGGGGTGGGCAGATGAATTCAGATGTCCATATCCAGAGTGGCACCTATCCTGGAGAAGCCATCGGGAGCTCCAGGGAGAATTCCAGCAGTGCCCAGTGAATTCTCAGCAGCCTGTGGCCATCCAGGGAAAGTCCATGTCAGACTGTGTCGAAATCCACAGCAGGTCACCAAGGATCTCCCAGCATTGCTCTGTAAACATTGACGGATGATTTGAGGGATTAACTAAACTTGGTGTAGCAAGAAAAGAGTGGTAGGAGAGTTTAAGCATTTTAAAAGATTAAGTAGGAAACTATTTACAAACCTGGGCTATATCATGTGCAAGTGACAGTGTTTTAGTGTGCTGTGATTCCTTCAACACATTTCAAGAGTTTATTTTGCAAGTAACAAATTAGGCAATTGGTACACAGGTGGAGCACATTTCTGGAAAGCATACACACTGAAGAAATTCACTCTAGATTGCTGCTATGTGCACATGGAGTCTCTTCAAAGAGGGGGATCCACAAAGCTGTGATGTAGAGGTACACTCATCTTCAAACCATGTGCTGTTTGTGACTATTTGAATTGGTTGTGGTATAAATTTGAAATACCATGCCAAAAGGAGAAGTTATGCTGAAATGCTGCTTTATTTTTTGTATGTGCGTGACTAGTACTTGCTTGTAGTGGTGGTAATTCTATGTATATTTCAAAAAATAGTTATAAGCCCACATTTTTCTACATATACATTTATTTTAAGTAAGAGGATGGTAAACATGCAAATAATATTTGAAGACTTCCTGCAGAAAATGGAGAGCTGCAGGTGTCTTGGTGAGACTTACTATTCATAAACAAAGGTCAGTCTCAGTGTCTTGGTTTACTGGCATGGCCACAGGAGCAGGAAATCATTTTAATATTCAAAATAATGTTATAGCTATTAACTTGGGGAACTCTGTTTCATTTTCTTCCAGGAGAATAATACACACAGTACTGCCTGAGCAAGAAACTGTCCCTTTTGTCTAGTGTTTCACTGTCTTGGGTTACAATAAATAACCAAAAATGTGTATTTTGTGTGTCATCTGTTGAAACCAGTTGGGGAGGGGTTTTTTTTCTTTATCTCTGTATAACCCATTCCCCATAACTCCAGGGGGGAGGGAGCAGGTGCCTTCTGTTAATGGGCCAGCTGTTCAAATCAGGGGGAGCAATGTGCCTTATCTCTTCCATGACCCCTCCTCCCTCCAGGGGGATATCTGCTGTCAATGGGCCATTAAGGCTCACCACATTGGCGCCATGCCTGGAGTCCAAGGGCTAGCTCCACCACCCCAGCAATGGCACCGCTGGGGACACTCCTCCCAGGCGAGGCGCTGGGAGCAGCAGCTTGCGGACGGTCTGCGGCACACTGATGGAAACCAGCACAGGTCAGAGGCAAGGATGAGGACAAGACTCTTCTTCTTGTGTGATCTGAAGGGTTTATTCAGAGAACACACACTCGAGGGGACAGGACAGAAAGAGCAAGGATCTCAGGGTACATTGGTTTATAAACGGAGGTGGACCTGGGGGTGGAAACGTGAACACAGCCAATCCGGGAGGAGGGTGGGAGGATTACAACATCAAATGGCACAATCTAAGGACCAGCAGAGAGGATGGAGGGAGGAGAAGGGGCCGCATGGCCCAATGGGGCCTCGAGGTTTAGGGGAATTCCAAGGAGGGGTTTGGGTAGGAGTTGAGCCATGGGGGAGGCTGACAGGGAATAGTCTCGAAAAAGGGGCAGAGTATGGACAGACAGACAACCTGAGGAAGGATACTACTTGAGGGACAAACCATTTACACAACAAGAACAGGGGAGTACAATGGAGTCCATTGGGGTGAAGAACTTACAACTATTAATTATTTCATCAATTGAAATGCACCACCACATCTTTTCACTCCAGCACTGGTGCCTGAGGCTTCACTGGAACAGTCAGACATTACAAGAGCCATGCTAACAAACTGCACAAATTGGCAATACAGAAATTCAGCTGCTGAGCTCACATTTTTCACTGCAAAGGTGGATTAGACTTTATTCCATCTTGAGAAAACCATAATTTAAGATTGCCTCAGCACAAAATTATTTGGATTGCAAACTCTCCTTGCTCCTAATGCAAAAAAAAAAAAAAAAGAAAAAAGGCTTTTTTTTTGTCCTTCAATAAGAACAAAATAAGTAAAATGATAATACTTTATGTATTGATTGATTTCTATTACAAGTTCATTAATAATCCCCTTAAAAATTAGATTAACATTACAGTAAGTGAATTTATGTACCTGCGTGCCTGGACAACACAGAACACAAAGTGTCTTTGTGCTTCTTCCAGCATCTGACAGAGGGAAGCCCATTGCTCAGTCAGTGGGGGTACGTATCTGTTTTAATTTCTCTGTTCACATGCCTCAGTCAATCTGGAGTTAGCAATTCTAATATCCATTAAATCTTTTGTTTGAGAGCAATTTAAGAAGGTCTTTTAATAGCACCAACTCAAGAGCTTTTTTTGGACCCCAGGAGTGCAGAGGGACAGAAATGCCTATAGTATAGGCTGCCTATATGGGAGATAACTAGAGAATAGTATTTTTAGACTAATGCTGGTTCAGAAAATCCATGTTGAATAGGAGATGTGCTTGTAAGCTGTTTGCTGTAACAAGAAAAAATTTTGAGAGATGTTTTCACAAAAATTTCTCCTATGAAAATTCTCCTACATGACACCTTACAAAAGAGAAATTATGGGCTTTGACCATGTAAGAAGCCAAATGAAGGAATGACTGGAGTCCATGTGTTTCCAATCCACTCTGCATGCTGGCCCCTGATATGATCAAGCTCGTTATATAAATTCAGGCACTTGGTGTTTCTCATGCAGTGAATCTACTACGTAATTTCTTCATGATTTTTAAGGAAAGGATATTTCCCCCTTCTCATATATTGAACTGATTTAAGGTTTAGTTAACAGTGTAGTCAGATCTGAATTAGTATGCTCTTGTAACTCAGATCTGCAGCTTGTGGTTCAGAATAATAACACTCTTTAAGGAGGCACAAGGACTGCTTTTCATTTTAATGGGATTTTGGATCAGACGCTGAAGAGCTAAGAATCCCTGCTATCCCAATCACACTGACCATTCTCTGCCCTTTCTGCTGACTATTGTTGTAGTATTTTTGCTTTAACCTGCCTTCAATGTCTTTCAGCTGTTCTCTCAGCACTACAGGGACTTGAACTTTTGACAATGAATGAGATGTGCCAAGCTAGCAGTAATTACTTTATTGACGTCACTTCAGCTTTCAACCCACTTTTACCCAAGCTGCTACTGTTTGAAACAGTAGGTCATTTGTAGCACATTATGCAAATCTTAGAACTAATCTTTTGCATAATACATAAGAGCTCAGTTTGTGCATTAACTAATTTATCTAACTACACAGAAGCTATGAATGGTGATTTTTATTAAGCTCTTCATTAAGTCAAAATGCATCTGAAGTGCGCACACACACACACACACACGTATATGTATACAGTTACAAAATGAAATTGCTTCAAAGGTAGGAATAGTCACTTGATACATGGTCTTATCCACTAATAAATGAGGATTCCTTTCACATGAGATAAGCATAATCTGAAAGAAAAGGGATTCTCCCTTTGCAATAAATGGATGAATTAATGTACACATGCATATCTTTTCAATAGATTTTGAAATTTTATTTATAGATTATACAAATAGTCTGTATAGATTACCAGCTATCGTACAACTCTTCCCTCTATTAAGTCACTGGAAATTTGACCAAATCTCATCCATCTCATATGTAGGGTCTTTCTAGCATGGGAGAAGTAGAACAAACAGAGGGATTTATTTTCATTTGAGATTTAGTTACTTAAATTTCCAGAAAAAAACCCAGTGTATTATTGAAATTTTTATAATAAATTATATTATTAAAATAAATTACAATTTAGACGTGTTGTATTGTCAACAAATGCAGATGTCACTCTACACTACCCTCTGCACTCAGTTATGTCATTGTTGGATACCTACTCTATTGATCCTGATGGGGAGAGTGTTGCACATTTAGGAATTAGTGATAAACAGAACTTAAGCACAAGACCGTGCTGAACTGTGCTGTACTGAGCTGCACATAATGTGAGGCCTTCAGGGCTGAACTGTGCAGCAAAATTTCCTTGGCTACAGCATAAACTGAGTAATAAAAATAATATGTAAACATAATACACTTTGCCAGAGAGAATTTTATAGGCAGCTTCCACTGTTTATTGGACCACCTTTATGGCCTTGCCTTTACCTAAATGGACAGCAAGAAGGGCCTCATTTGATCAGAGTTGTTCTCTTGTGAAGAAAGGATATGACCAAAAGGGAGAGCTTTCTTTCATGGACAGGATCAGCTCTGAGCAGCATGTGTGAAAGTCTACCTGGGCTCCAATTGATGCTGCACAAATGGAGTGTCCAACAACTGAAGGGACTTAAGATTTGCTGGGTGTCTAAATTCCTCTTCCTATTAAAACAGTTAAATTATTACAGCATTTTTCGTTGGACCTTCCTTATTAAGACCCGGGAAGAGTCCTGCACTGAATCTCTTTGATCCCACTACTCCCATCATCCTGTGCTGAACAGCTACTGTTGGAGAAGATCTCAGATCTTTCATTATGTTACATTCTACTGTCAGGACATGGCTTGCCAAGGATATAGAAAAAAAATTCCCACAAATAATTTTCACGGTACTGTTCCAAAATCATAACTATGATCAAAACATTGTAATAATTTTTTAAAAAGTAAGGAACGTACATACACACACTCCAAATACAGCAGTTATTTTCTCATTCTGTTCAGTCTCATCCTCCTTCAAGATAAATAAATTCACATTTTTCCTGTTTGTTTCCTTCTGGGCAAGCACTGAGAGATGATAATTGCCTTCAGTCTCCCATAAGATGTATATTGACATTGCAGTCACTTTGCCAAGAGCCTAAAAGGTCAACATGCTTCAAGAGAGGTAATAAGTGACACTCCCTCCTTGTATTCAACAGCAGTATCTAACAGCTTACAACAGATGGAGTAAAAGGAGGGGGATGTCAACTGCCCTCCTAACTCCTGCAAGTTCTTAGATGCAGTTCATTAAAGCTAATGACCAATCACCATGTTTTATGGACAAAACCAGATCACTCTTCCACTACCTAGGTAAAGACAAAATATTATACTACTATTATAATACTCTATGCACAAACTACTTTGGGATTTGGCCATATGCCCCAATTTACACCAAATATTTATTAAATTATTACAGTTTGTGGGTTGATAACATTCTCAAACAAGTTATTATAATTGTATAATATTATAAGTTTTGAAAAAACAATAAAGTTGATTTAATAATCCCCTAATCTTATACACAATTTCCTCTAGACTTTTCTTCAATTACACCTCATAAATTATAGTTTACTGTATATTATAGAAACATTACAAAATAAACACTTCATGAGAATTTCACCAGTTTCACTTATTTTGTTGAGTTAACCAGAAAGCATAACAAATTCACACGACCTCTGAACTCTGAGCATAGGGCCTCAGATTCAGTCTACCATCAAGAATATCCATCTGCCAAAGATAAGAACTAAGTTTTATTTAACTTGAGCCAAGATATTTGCCCTAATGACTACAGTATGGAAAAAGCAAACAAACAGAAAACTAGCAAAATTCTTTCAGTTCTATAAAAACACCATTGAAGTTCAAAGAGTTAAAGAAAAACAAAAATCAAAACATTGTCTCCTCCCTGTGACGCTTGTTTAGTAAGGATGTGTCACTGAAAGTAGAAGCAGACCAATATAGTAAAATCTAAATGCAAATCATTTGTACTATATGAGTTAGAGATGTCATTCCAGTGTCAACAATACCATTTTAGTCAAGTACCTTATTAAAAATAGTGTCCTGATTTATTGTGATTACCTTTGTGGAATTGTTTTGGGGTTTGTTGTACTCTGTTGTTTTACACTACACCTCAAGGTACCATAGTTTTAAAATGAAGCCATGGTGAGTGCCTCATTTTGGCAGAGCCAGACTAGCAAAAAATTTACTATAAAATAGTGGCTCCCAAGGGTTAGGCCAAATGATTCCTGACAGTGATGACCATTGCCTGATAGCAAATAATGGTCCTAATGAGTCTTGATGATTTTATAAAATTTCAAATTCACATATCAAATTCACACATATTTAATCCACCAAACTTCACTTATATTCACCCTGGATCTCTCTTCTTCTTCTTTAGTAATTTCCCCCACCCTGTGTGACAATATATAACTGCATCTGGTATAACACACCAACTCCTGACTCCTGGCAGAATTTTGGTTTAATTTCTCTTTGTTGTAGTTACCAGCTATTCCTGGAGGACAAGAAAACTCTAGTTTAAACGCAGTGCTCCTGCGTCTTATGATGATTGACCTTTTTGACTTTAATGACAAGGCACCACTTAAACATCCCACTCCAGCAGAAATGATACGAAAATCTTACTGTACCTATTCCTACTGCCAACAAGATTAGGCAGTAGGATAGTTTTGCCAGGTGGCAGAAACATGTTTAAAGCCATAAAACTGTTTTGAGTTGCACTATTTCAAATGTGTAGCAAACTAAAATGCTTTGGCATCATGTCCTCTCTTGAAGGCAGGCTGAGGGAGTCAGGGTTACTCTGGAGAAGACCCAAAGAAATCTTATTACAGACTTCTAGAAAGGTCTACAAAAAAGCTGGAGACTGACTCTTCCAAGTGCACAAGGGAAAACGTCTCTTAAATGAAATAGGGTAGATTTAAATTAGATATTAAGAAGAAATTCTTTCCTGTGGAGGTGGTGAGGCACTGGAACAGGTTTCCCAGCGAAGCTCCAGAATGTCCCATCCCTGGAAGTGTTCAAGTCCAGTTGGATGGGGCCTGGTCTAGTGGAAGATGTCCTCAAAGATGATTTGGGACCACGATTTTAAAATTCCCTTTCAACCTGAATCCTGCTATGATTCAATGACCATACATGGGAAGGCCACCTCACGAGGGACCATGAACTCAGACAATCAGAATAAACAGCCAGTCTCCTTTTACAGCAGCATCAGAATTGGACACAGTCCAAGGGTTTCACCAGGAATTCCACAGCATACACATAGTCTTCTTACAAGAAAAACCCACCAGATTTTTCCATTTATTCTCTTTCTCACTGTTTCATTTCATGCCCAGTGGGGCACAATCAACAGTCTGGCAAATGTCATAGATATATTCACATTTGCTGCTACATTTTTCAGTAAAGTTCATTAAGGCACTTGGCTGCCCCTAGAAACTCCTTGAACAAAGGCATGTGGGAGAAGGCACATCTCCTTTCCATCAGCACAAATTCATACATATTTCTGTATTATACAGATACTTGCAGTTTCATATTAATTTTAGCAGCTACAGAAAATATCTTAGCCAACAATTTATTCTCATTTGTCTTAACTAAAGAAAATATATATTCTCTTTACAAAGAAAACTCAAAAAATATAAGAAAAATGTGCACACATAGACAGATTCTGAAGACATTAATATGCCAACTCAAAATTATTTTGAGATATTAGAAAAATTTTCACCACTATAAAAAAGCAGTGCTATTAATAATGCACAGTAATCCCACTGTAAGATTAATTGACTGCTACCTATAGCTTTAATATTTTTTTTAAAAAATATTGTTCTGCTGTGTTTTTTCCCCTCCTATCCAAGCTGTGAAATGTAATGTTCTGCAGGATCCATTCTTTTGAGTGGTGCACTCTTGCTGCAGTGAACCTCCCCAACAGTGATCTGCAGCAGCTTTGGCTGGGTCTACATGAGCACTCAGAGGAACCAAACACCTCTGTGGAGCTGTAGCTGACAGCAAGAACTTCAAACACACACAACACACATTTCAAGGGGTTTTGTGTGCTCTTTCCTGCTTTTTATTTTTCTTTTCCTCCCGGACTGTGGCTGGGATGCATGAAGTGGATTTTCCAAGTATGTGTCATTTTATTTTCATCTAAACCATACTGAGCAAGCTGATGTCTGTAGGCTGTGAACCAAAGTGCAGTAAGTAGAGACAACCTGGAGATCTGCTTCAAAAGCACACTCCTGATGAAAACTAAAAGCTCATGTAGGCACATTCAATGTTTCCTCAAAGGAATACTGAACCTGTCTTCTTTGATTTGCAAGGTCATTTTAGGGAACACTGCTCAATTGAAATGAGTAATATATTTATAATGTCTGCCTTTGTATATATATTCCCTTTTAGGAAATGGTGTTTGTCTTTTGGGAGCCTATACACAGTATGAAATCTGCCACAGTTTTTTTTTTTTTTTCTGTGAAATACCACTCCAGTTTCTTATAATGTCTCAAAGTTTTCATAAGTAATGGATCTATTCAGTTCTTTCTGAAGCTTCTGCCTTAGGGCAAAATCAAGTTATTATGGGAAGCATGTTTGGAGATGACTGGACTCTTTCAGGTCTTTTCTACACTGTGCTGAGATTTTCTTGGAACACAGCATACAAACTGAAATCTTAGAATAAGTAGCATTTGATCATTACACTTAAGGATTGTATTGTAATACATAGGAACAAAGAATCCTTATTTACTGTAGTTTTTCTGCAGAAAACATTTCTGTAAGTGTTCTGTAGAGAATGTTTCAGCAGATTGTTTGTAATCTTAATGGTACTGTGAAAGAACACACTTGAAGCTCTATTAATAAGGATAGATAAGGCTATACTCCAATTTGCCACTGTTTTCTGTACAAACATAAATGAAATATACTTCTCTAAAACCATTGCTTTATTCAAGGAATAAAAAAACTATGTTTCAGAGCTTCTGCACATAGTGCAGGCCTAATCCTTTACTATTCTTCCCTGGCTAGGAGGAAAATGGCTTTCAGTCTATGAATATGAAAATCCCTCATTATCGCCTCTGTTTACAGAGTTTGAAATAACTTGAGGCAATAAAAATTTCTAGGCTAATCCTTGTTTTGGGTGGCAGCACACTAAGGCTGGAGCACACACAGGACCATGGAGGGGTCTCTGGAGATCAGCTCTTAGTATCCAATCTGAGCATGTCACTCCTCACAAAATGCAAGGGATAGAGACTCCTTTGCCAGGACCACTTTGCAGGAAGGATTTTGGTTGAATTTTAGATGATGTAGAAGGAAAAAAGGTCAAAGGAAATTGGTGTAACAGAACCCTCACTCTTCCCCTGGCTAGAAACAGAGTACAAATGTCTCTCCTCTTCAGAACCTGATAGATTACACCTGCCTCAGAAGACTGAGTTTCCTCACTGCCTTCAAACAGCAGCATCACCTCAGGCACCCTAGCCTTGCTGCTTGCACTGATTGAAGGCTCTAATGAGACTCATAAAATTGTAATATTGTATCTCATGTACTAATGCTTTAAATATTTTAAAACCAATTATGACAATAAAAATAGCTAGGTGTATTTTGAAACTATGCTTGCAGAGAGAGAGCAGTTTCTATCACATGCCACTCTTTCCTATTTTAGATTTTAGTTATGAATATTGACAGTTTATGCAACATGCTGAAGTAATAAGTAAAGTGTTTAGTAATGATGAGGAAAAATGTAATCTAATAGATTAATATACAATGTCTTCTTCAGAATTGCTTAATGATATTTTAAAATACCACAAATACATTTCAAATTGGACTCCTCTGAAATAATTTTTCATGCCATTCAAATACAAAATCAGAGTATTGTATTATTGTGAAGGAAATAATCACTATATTTCTAGTGAAAACAATTAAATGCTCCTGCAAGAAAAAGACTGGAGGCATTTTTCACCTAAGAAATTATTAGCTCCAACAATTCTTTCATAAGGAAGTCATCAAGTTACATATTAAAATCATGCTATAAACCTCTATGGCATAGGAAAGATATTTTTTTGTGCCACAAATCTCATCTGTTTTTCTAAGTACACCAATAGGCCTAATCAAAAAGGTCTTGTCACCCAAAACCTATCCTTGTATGAACTATATTTGTTTAAAAACTTAGTTAACCAATCTTTGTTGACAAATGTTTCAGTCCTATCAACCAGCAAGATGATTTTAAATCTTGAGTACACTAGTGTAAAAAAATCGGGGGGTTTGACTGTAAATGAGAAAACAGTAACATTTTAAAGGTCCCATTTGAACCACTTTGACATGAATAACAGCTATTACACTTTGCCATGAGGACAAAACACTTAGCCACCATGACAATTAGTTTATTAAAAAAAAAAAAAAAAAAAAAAAAAAAGAAATTCTAAAAAAGAAAAAAATCTATCTCCAGCCTTTTCCTGGGAAAAGGGAAGGCACTTATGTCCCTAGGTAGCCTAGAAGGCCACATTAGGACATATGGGTAGCCACCTGTGCAATATGCACATCACAGGACAAATATGAATACGCAAATAGTTGTTCCCTCTCAAAAATCTGCATGATACAATGAATGAAGTTTCTTCACATAAAATACTATCAAGAAATTCCAAACAGAATATGATGAAAAAACTCATTTGCAAATACTTTGTGAATAAAATCAGATTATAAACATCAAAAAATGTTGTGATATTTGTTTGCTTAGGAGTGTAATCTAAACCTTTATTACATTAGCAGTATTCAAACTATGGCAGCTTTATATACTGTGATTTTGTTTACAAAACATTTCAACTTGCTGCTGTTCACTACAGCAGCATAAGAAATGCATATTACCTTGACATTGGTGGTAATTTCTCTTCACTGACTTCTTTTCCCCACCTACCAGTGAATTCAGAGATAACTGAGGTAAGACGTTCCAACCTGATGCATATATTTTTGTATTTTTAGCTTGAACTTGGAGCCCACTTCAAAAGAATATTTCTCTCCAGTTAGTAGACATATTTCTATCTAAGCTTCCTAACTGTATAGTAAATCTTCAAGAAAATATAAAGCTTCAGAACTGTCTTCAGAAAAGCTACTGGTATGCTTAGACAAGGCTTTTGGCAAAATCTAAAACTGCTACAGGCTTAATAGTTTTGGTTTTAGTTATCATTATAGTGTTTTAGCAGAACTTAATATACAGTTCTGTTCCTTCTTTTTTTGTTTTACATAGGAATATTAGAGCCACCGTTTTTGGAACACAACTCTATCTACATCTATCCTTATCTCATCCTTGTGAACAGGTTTTCTTCTATCAGATATGGTTTGAATATATTGTACATGCATTTGAAAATATTTTTAATATAGATTTCCAGTCTGTATATTGAATAAAATTTGCTATCCCTCTTGTTCATATTCTACTAAAGACATTTCTGGCTGATATTTTTCAGCTCTAGGCAATGATTCTTGATGGGAACACCTTTCCAAGTTACAGATGTAGTTCACTAAAAGGGTTCTTGTATACAAGTAGGTTCTGTAAAAGACATAGCTGGAAAGATGATTTTTTTTCCCCCTGCTGTTTCTATCCTTATTTTGCCTGGGAGAATTTTGATTTATTATGAAATACTTGGCCAACTTCTTCTGTAGTTAATACTTGCAAATAGTAAATATTATAAGAGTAATTTTGGCACAAGCAGATGCAGAAGTGCTGAAACATCAGCACAACCTGAAGCCTGAGGAAAGCTATCATGGAGCTATGGTTGATTTTTGTTCTGACCACATGAAATTAGTGGTTAATAGAGAAGTTTATATGTGCTTAAAAACAACAACAACAACAAAAAGGAAAAAAGAAAAAAAACCCACAAACAAACAAAAAACCCCACAAGGAGCCCAATGGATAAAGCAAAACTATATTTTATATTGAAAATAATTACACTATGGTTTTTTTCTAGATTATAACCATTTTTGACCTTTTTTTATACTTTCTACAAACTAACAAACTCAATAGCTTTACACTCCTCTTGCCTCCAACTCCTCTAGAAATGCAACCCCACAGCTTCTCAGCACAGTTATAAATAGGCTTCTGGGTTAGAAAAACTATTATTGTACGTGAAGGCCTGTTCAGATGCTGGCTGGATTACAGAAAACTGATGGAACTGCTGCCTGAACAGGAAAGAGAAGAGAATAGTCACCCCAGGCCCATGGTGAGCTGCCTGTAAGGGAAAAGATGATGCTCCCATGAGCACTGAACCCCCACAGGTGTCACCCCTGTGGTAGCCCAGGGCCATAGAGAGCCACTGGCTCAGCAGTACTTTTTCCGTCAGGGATCTTGTGTTTGCAACTGATTATTATGACATCCCTGCAGCTGCATCTTTTCCTGGGCAATTTTCTCCCTTCCACACCAGAATTTAGCTCCATATATTAATATTTCAATCTTTACATACATGTCTGTCAGACTAAAAAGCCTGTATCTGTAAACGGCATATTAAAAATGCCTTTCCTGCTGCAAAAATACTTCAAATAAACCACAAAAACATGGCAAAATAAAACTCATATTAATGAAACATTGCCTAAAAGCACCAGAGTGACCAGCCAGTACCACAGCAGCACACCACAAAGTATGCAGAACACATTGAGGAAAATGGTGTTTCAAGTGAAATCAAGAAGGAGTCACAAAAGTGTCTACCCTTAACAATTAATTTCCTGGAGATTTGTCCCCCATTGCAAGTTCTGGAACTGAAAATGTATTTTAGGTGTTCTTTCATCAGCCAAGTAAGGCTGGATAAGGAAACTGGGAAAAGTTTCACGGGTCTAGAGGGATTTGACAGCAGTATCATGCACAATGTTCATACGAGGTGTATCATTCATCATTCATTCAGTGTATCTTCACACTTCCAACAGTGCTGGGTCTGCTACTCAGTACTGCTTTGTTACTCTCTTTGTTATTGCTATTGACCAAATCTCTGAGAAAGTGGTCAGTTCTCACTGCTTGTCATTCCTACTCTGGTGATGTTCTTTGCAGTTTTGTTTCCAACCCTGCCTGTACACAAGCTTTGGAAGATCACTCTCACCACTCATGTTTAGAGCTAAAAGCTATTTCTAAGACCAGCAACTGGGAATTTTTATTGTCAACACAACCCAAACAAGTATTTAAACTTGGAAACAACTTCCAGTTTCAGCCCTTGTAATGGGTTAAAAACATCAGAAATTGGTTTCAAGGCAAAGTAATAATCTGTGACAAGACCAAGAAGGACCAAACATGTCCTCATATCTCAGATGTGTAATTTATTGCTGTTAAGATGGACCTTCTGTCTTGGACAAGAGGGAAAAATCAATATTAATCCACTCATACTTGTAATGGAAGGATGTGGTTGCATAAAGCATCACTGAGTAGTGCAGGACTGCACCCTTAGTTTGAAGACAGATGTTATAGGTTTGCTTTGGAAGCAGTAGACCATAACAATGTATCTGATATGGAAAGATCAATCACACTGCTACTAGCTGGAAACTGCATCTCTTTGAGGAAAGGATATAGAGTATTTCAGCCAGTTGTTAAAGAGAAGAAGTTTCATAATTATTTAATCACTTTAGAGGTCAAACAAATTGAAGTATCATTTGTCAGTATTTGCTCTGAGATTTGTTTTCAAGAGGGGAGGGAGAGGAGATTAATGTTTTCTCAGTGTTCATTGTCTTTATTTAAATGGTGACATATGGAGATAATAAAAAACACTGCCAGGCTAGATCCATTATGGGGTTTTTAGCTAGAAAGTATGTAGGGTTTCTATTTGGAAAATATAAAATACTTTAAAAAAAATCTAACACAACAATATCTCTCTTTTCTTTGGGCAGAGAAAGGATTATCTCTGAGAATACGTATTGCCAATAAAAAAGAGTAGCTATGAAGTCTCATGGGTCCCAGTATACAATGGATGTAGATATCTACAGTCTCTCTAGCTGCAATAATCTTGTTACCATAGCTCCTATTGTTTAATATCAACTACCATTTCTTCTAAAAATAAAAAATAGATAAAGAAACAGTGTTTGTAACATAGCTGTTATACAGCTGCCATTTTAGTCATGGCAAGCCAAGCATCTGTGACAACATTTACTTTGCATTACCTCCTCTGAGGGGGTGAAAATATCTCCAAAAAGAACAAGAAGAGGACACTGCATTTAAATTCACACTTAATCAGATATGTGAGATAAACAACAGATCTTAGTCTATTTCTGAGTCGTGCTTTTTGGATCACAGTACAAATAATACTAATATCAGCAATGATGGCAGTAATGTGCAATTTCATGGAAATAAAAAGTTAGTGACATTGTTCAAGATGATTTTCAGAAAGTTCTTCTGTAATGGTACTGAGGTTGAATTACAAATTCTAAGAGTTAACAATAGCTACTTAAACTATAGCAGTCCTGGGAATGGGTTGAAGGTCACAGAATCATAAAATCATTAAGTACCATAGTGCCATAATCATAAAACATTTGTTTCTTGAACACTACCAGGGCTGATGACTCTACACCTTCCTGAGTGGTCCATTCCAGTGTTTAAACACCCTTTCTGTGAAGAAATTCTTCCTCAGTGTCCAAACTGCACCTCCCTTGGCAAAGCCTGAGGTTCTGTTGTCTCATCCTGTCACTAGATGCCTGCCAAAAGAGGCTAATTCCCATCTGGCTACAAACTCCTTTGCGGCAGTTATAGAGAGTGATAAAGTGTGCCCTGAGCCTTCTTTTCTCCAGCATAAACTCTCCTGACTCTCTCAGCTGCTCCTCATCTAACTTGTGCTTGAGATCCTTCCCCACCTCTGCTACCCTTCTTTGAACTCACTCCAGCCCCTCAGTGTCTTTCTTGTAGTGAGGGACCCAAAACTGAACACTGTACTCGAGGCACAGCCTCACCAGTGCCCAGTACAGGAGGACAGTCTCTGCCCTCGTCCTGCTGGCCACACCATTGCTGATACAGGCCGGGATGCCACTGGCCTTTCTTGGCCACAGGGGCACAGCTGGCTCATGTTCAGCAACTGCCAACCAACACTCCCAGGTCCTTTTCCACCAGGTGGTTTTCCAGTCACTCTGCCTTCAAACCTGTAGCTCTGTATGTGGTCTTTGAGATCTAAGGATAGGACTAAGCTTGTCCTTGTCTTATTGAACCTCAACTGGCCCTAGCCCATCAATTAAGCCTTCCAGATCCCCCTGCAAAATTTTCCTGCTGCAGATCAATACTTACTCTCAACTTAGAGTCATCTGTGAACTCACTAAGGGTACATCTGATCCCCTTACCCAGTTTGTTGATAAAGACAGGGCTGTCCCCAATACTGAGCCTTGGAGAACACCCCAAGGTGTTCACCCCTGTCATTAAAGGACATCAGGCTGGTCAAGAAGGTAACCTGAAGATGTCTGAGGATGGCCCAGCTCCCCCAGTTCCCATTTTCACTAATGCAAAACACTGCAATACTCAAAAGCCATAGCTGCTTTTGAATGTACTTTGATACAAAATAGTGTTCCTGTTAAAATACTTCCTTATGTGATCCTGGTAAATAACAAAAGCATGAGCACAAAGTTACCATTCTTTCTGACTCCTGAAAATAGAGTACATCACCCTAGTAATGATTATATGCTGAAAATCAATCTGAAAGATTAATTTTTCATGGTCTATTATCCATTGTGTTTTTTCCACTTTGACTTTTTAGTCAAAGAGTCAAAGAGGAGAACCTTATAAGCTAATATAATGTGAGCAACCAAAAGAAACTGTGACCAGCAAGTAGTCTCAGTGAGCAGATCACAGATCTTCACTGAGGTCTTAGTATCCAGTGCATGTCTGCAGATAGCCAAGGGAAAATATAGATTAAATTATCTGTGACTCCCAGGATGTTTTAAAAAGGGAGATGGAAGATAAAATACTTCAGTGTCTTACATTTCTAGCCCACTGCAAAAAAGGTTATCATTTTGGCATCATTACATGAAACATTCAAACATGCTATATATATATATATGAGTGCACGTCTCATTAAACAGATGTACATATTGTCTCCTGTGTAAACTGGATTTTCCCCCAATAAGTTCATTGGCATTTTTCCCACTCTCACTTGTCTCAAATATTTGCATGCACAGTGTGATGGAGTGTTTGATCTCAGATTTTTTCTTCTTTTTTTGGTATTAATATGCACTCCTGGTAAAACGTACTCTGAAGACATTGCAAACAATTGGTGCAGATAACAATCAGTCTCCACTCCTACTGCAAAGACAGCTGAAAAGAAAGTAAGATGTGGTACAGAGCACAACTTTGTAGCTCAAAGAAGGTGTCATTTCCATTGAAGTCAGTGGGAGTTGTGCATGCTTTTCCAAGGACAGAGTCTGTATACTCAAACACCTAACTTTTCTGAAGGGCTGAGGCTGACACTCTTTCAAGTGAAATGGGATAACCACGCTTTCTTTGAATAAGTCAGCTAACCAAATGAACATCAACATTTAGGCCCCAACCCTGAAGAAGCAAATAGGAACAGTACTTCCTTTTCATATAATGACACCTTTTTCTATGTTTCTAAGAAGCAGGAAGGCAAACACTGGCACTCCTCTATAAAGTTGTTCAAATATTATTGAATTATAGTCTTTATTATCTGGAGTTGACTGTGCAGTAGAAATATATAAAAATAAGCATGAATTTCCCAAGAAGTCGTAAAGAATGGTCCTCCACCTTTTGGCATTAGTTGAATTTGGATCAGGCACTGATACACATAAAGGTGCCAGCTTTTCATTTATTTATTACATTTCTTTTTTTATTTATTTATATTTGCTTGCTAGGCAGGTTTTTCCTCAAGCTCTTACAAGCTTTATTTATCATTCATTTCCATCCCAGGAAGAGAAACTTGAAATATTTATCCACGGGATATTATTTTTTAAAAATACTTTCCACGAGTGCCAGATATGCTAAATGGCTAAATCCTTTCTGAAACAGCCAGCATGATTATCTGCTCGGAAATCTCACTTTAAAAAGGTTAATAATTAAAACATTTTACTCTAAGCCAGGCAAACAGTTAATAGGATGAAATAGTTACTTGGAGAGAAACTGTGAACTGACTTTCTTTCATTTCAGTAGGCTTTAGCTTTAATTATGTCGGGTTTTATTCTAGGTTTAAGAAAATTAATCATTTCTGGGAAGTGCTAACCACAGTGACAGACCTTGCCATGCTGAATGTTTTACAAGGAAGCTGTTTGGAGCCATAAGCTGCCACCACGAGCAAACAACTGACGGCCAGCAGTGTTTTTGTTAGGCTCTGACAAGGGAATCAATAAAAAGACATGGAAAAGGTTCAATCAGAACAGACACCACTAATACGAATGGCCTTTTGGGACCCACGGAAGCGTGGAACTGCTTTTCCATGTTAATTTCTCCTTGCTACCCTTGGGGTTATCACCTTCTTTGGCCCCTGTTAATTAAAAACTGCCTCCTGTTAAAGTTCTTTGGCAGGCATTTGCCTTGTGTCAACTCATTTTGTTGGCTGCTGAGAGGAAATGAAGGGAAAGAGAATTCAGAAACTGCTGCATGAAATGCTGCCAAAATCCTTTCTTGCAACTGCCATTTGACACAAATCTGCAGATTTCTTTCTCCATCCCTTCAGACACTGAGGCAAACTTATACATGATATTTAAAAAGGCAGATTTTAAATACTCATTATGCAACTGTCTCTTTTTATGAGGATATGGATGTAGTATTAGCCCTGATTATGACTGTGCGAAAATTGATTTTTCAAATGGCTGGCTAAACAATGGACAAAAAAAAAAAAAAAAAAAAAAAAAAAAAAAAAAAAAGACATTTGATACATTCAAATAAAACTATATCATATTTTTTCTTTGTTTTCTATCCTGCAAATCTGCTTCTCATTCTTCCTACGTGTCTCATGCTTATATTATATTTTATCCTCAGGGAAATTTATAATCTCTGACTGTTTGTAAGAAAAATAAGCGCAATTAAATGACATGGTTTCCAAGAATGGGAGGGAACTGTAGTAGTTCTGTTTTACTTAATAGTTCAGTCATTAGGACTTCTGTCCTGGATGGGTTCAATCTCATCTCTGCCTGAAGGCATTTAGATCCCTCTGTTCTAAGAGACCACATGGGTATTCAAAGGGAAGAAGCCTTTCAAGTCATGGTGTCAGTGTTTTTTCCGTGTTTACAAAAAATTTAATACTCATTAGACTGAGCATACAGCCACCACTGCTGAGATTTATTTCCTCTTTCTAATTCAGTGAGTATTTCTTTGATTTGTGCGAGGGTGGAAGGTCTCCTGCCGAAGGGACCAAGGGACCCCCAGCTGGAACATCCTATAACAATGCTGTTCAGACATTTCCCTTCCCTTCAGAAGGGAAGGGAATTTTTAGGTCACATAGAATGTTGAGGCCGAGAGGAGGTGAATGCTCCACTCTTGAACCTTCCAAGGCTCCACTAGATAAGGCCATGGCTAACTTGCTGAACCTTGCCTCATCTTTCCCACCTATGAGTATCAGGCTGGGAAAGATGACCACCAAGGTCCCTAGGATCCCTACACCTTCTGTGTCCCTATATCTCCCAGGAAATGCCAAGCTGACCAATATTTTTGAACTATTTCTCTACTGGTATCTGAAAATTTCATCTTAAACTCTTTCTCTAGAGCTTTCCTGGCCTATTTTTCCACCCACTTTCTGGGTTAAGAACTGAGTCTAAACCCTACTTTTCCAATGCATAACATCTCCATCACTTTTACTCAATTAATATTTAAAACAAAGCTATCCTTTAAAGATTCAGCACACCATGTTTTTGCTATCCATAAGACAAATAATATATCCTCATTTGATTTTTGATACATGAAAAAAAATCAATGCCAGATTTACACCATCTATGAACTTGATCTATTGCAATAAATTTTGTAGTGCACATCAACTGTCCATGCCATCCATATCATTTTGCTGAGAGTGTCTGTGGGATTGCATTTTATGGAAATGGTTTGCTCTGGCTCACCCTTGGAAAATGTATGGTTTATCCCAAGTCTGTATCCTCCCTGCAGTATCCTGTATCTGTAACCTCATTGGCTGGAGAATGTTACCGCGCCCCTTTGAACCTCTGTGATAAGAATGCTAAGGCAGAAGGCTCTGCCCCTCTTGCCCCTCTACCCCTGGAGGCGTCCGGACGCTCCTCTCTCCTCTCCCCCCTTCCCCCTCCCTCCTTTCCCTTCCCCTCTCCCTCAGTGAATAAACCCTCACCTCATCAGCATCCCACCGGCGTCTGAGTCTCCTTGCCTGCAAGCCCGGGAACACCACGACCCCAAAAGACCCCGGGGGTCTCCGGGGGGCACTCCCCGGGGACCCCCCATAAATTTAAACAACAACAAGTGTCAAGAAGATAATGCTGGTAAATAATTATTCTCTTAAAAACTTATTTTTGCTTCACAAACACCAACACTCTTTAAGTAGGATTCATTATTTGATTTCAGAGGCAAACATGAGACAGTTTATAATTAGAAAGAGGAACTGTAATATCAGAGGTCAGACGGTGGCCACCTGTTATTACTGCTTCTTATTTTAATGTAAATTATTATTTTGAGTCATTATGCATGAATCAGATCAGTCAAAAGAAATACATTCCTTAATCATGGCTAATTTTTAAAATCTAATGTTCTTTTATTTTTTTTAACTTCAGTAACTTTCACCTAAAGACATATCACAGCCTCCCACCCCGAGATTTTGATTAATTTATAGTGCTGAGTTCTCGATAAAGGTATGATCTAAATACTTCCCACACAGTTTTAACACTGACTATTAAGTGACATTTTCAAAGATAACTGCACACATTCATTCTGTAAAACCTGCATGTAAGAGCAGGATCAGCAGCTCCCTAAGTAAAATAAGCCCTGTGTCAATGATAGTGTCTTCATTTAAAAACAGATGGTTCACATAACTAAGTTTTTCAGTTTCCCTGTTCCTCTTCTTTACACATATTTATGTCCATTTTTTGGTATGTTGTTTTGGGGAAAATCAAGTAGGGTGAAGAAAAAGTATAAACTGGTTCATAAATAGGTGTAAACAAACCCCAAACTATCTGTGATTTGCATTTTCCTAGGTATGGCTTCACTGCACCCTTGAGGGGAGTAAAGGATTCCACACAATTTCTTTTCCTTATTCTCCCCTTTCTTTTTTTTCAGTGAAAATGAAAAAGCTTCAGAAATAAAAGAGTTTTGTTGTGCAGAATAAAGACTAATTCCTTTTTCAGTACAACTGTATGCTGTACATTCAATGACTGCTGCTTCTTGATTAAAAATACATTCAACCATGTAGCTGTGGTAAAATTTCATCTGGCTGAGTGAGCTGTTCAAGTGGAACTAGCAGGATTTGGGTGAAAGTCTCATAAGGGTTTTTAAAAAGTGATTATAACAAGCATGCATTACCTCAATCACACAGTATCTGTTCCAGATGGAAAGGTCCAGTAGTTGGTTGGCATTTTCAAGAAAAAACTGGGAGCCACATTGCTCTTACAAATGAAAAGTATTGTGGGAGTGACAAGCAAAAGCAAATAGCTTTGAGTAGAGGATCCTCTTCATCCATTGGTAAAAGACAAATAACAGACTCTAGCTAAGTTGTTTAAGACTTGTTAAAATAGCAGAAGTAAGGTTTACAATTCTGTCATGGTATGTTTATGAAAAGGCTGGGAGGATGATAAGGAGTAGGATATGCATTTCCTGAAACACTCGCCCTTGCAAGCATCTACAGATGCAAGGCAGAAAGATATGTCTCTTCTGGTTACAAGGCAGGGGTTGCAAAAGCATTTCCATATTGTCCATAACTGGCTCTGACACAAAGAGCAGAGCACAATATACCCCTAATACTCAAAGTATGATCATCTCCTTGTCTGTTTTATTGTGAAGCTGAAGAAAAAGGTTCAAACATGTTAAAATATTCTGGCTCTGAATATCATGAAATTTGACTATCTGTAAAACCCTCTAACTCCACACTATCAGTGGTAAAACAAAAGAGTAACAACAGAAATGAGCCATATATTTTTTGATATCTCAGTGAGCTTTGGGTTTAGTTTGAGCAGTAGCTAAAAGCTGATGTAGTGTTTATTTAAACTGAATTGCTGCAAAATCTTGAGACAATATATTCAGCCCATATATTTTTTATAATAGAGACCACTGGGGGGGTATTTTGCATCTTAAAACAACTATGTGTTATTAAATTGCATTACAAAAGCATACACTTTGAAGAAATACATAGGTCTAAAAATTATCTTTGTGAAGCCAAAAAATGTCTGAGAAAGCAGGTGGTGAGATTTGACCATGATAATATTCTACATTTTATAAATTCTAATATCACAATATCTGCAGCATGAACCACACAGGATTGCAATAAGAACTATTTATCATTTTAAATAAGTGTCTGCAGGCTGCTGTACATTTTAAACAAATATTCTTAACCACAGCTTGCAAAAGCAAGTAGCACATATCATCAGCAATCACACATCAAAACAAGTTAAATGTTTGACATTGCATTTGCTACAAGGTAAGTAAATCATTCCGATGTTAATAAACACACCCAAAGCTTTCCCTACTCAGAAAGGTAAATAAGGTTATATTATCTCTAAATATATGGCAATAATGTATACGATGAATCCTGTTTTACTTTTTTCCTTTAGAAGTTTAATGTTTTATTACAGTAGAAAGGTCCACAGCAGCTAACTCACCCCCTTCTGACAACCAGTTTCTTTGTCTAATTTCCATTCGTTTCTTTGGCAGCTAAAACACCTTGAAATTACCTTCTGTAGCATGGAAGAATGATTTTTTCCCCCCTAGCTCTGGCTGTCAGAGTGATTAGAATTTTAATTAGTAAAGCAGTAAGGAGGGAGGAAAATCAGGGAGAAAAGCACATGAAAGGTTCACCAGAGCAGGGAAGACAAAGAGGCGTCAGAGGCAGCCTCACAGCTTGCTTGTTACAGCAGCAATTGCAGGGCCAAGCTCAGGTCTATAATACTAACACAGCACCATCATTTAGACCTCTGACAATGTCAGGCTTCTGGGGCATGAGAAAACATTTTTATCAGTTGTCACTCAGAGCAAGACAAGGTTTTTAAAGCACTCCAACTAGGAGTTGCTCCACCACTGGGCTCATTTTGGCAGTTTGATCTGCACTGCAGGACTCCAAACTCAGAACTCAAGCCATGAAGACAGGATTGTCAGTAACACAGAATTTTACCATCCAGCTATTACACCAATTAATACTGTAATTTTGAATCAGCATCTTGGCTTTTTATAAAACAAAGGAAGCTTTTAATTGCCAAAGGGCTGATGAGAGAAATAGCAGAAAACATTCTGTGAACAATGCAGTATATTTTAAGTTGAAATTTAAAAAAAAAATCATTTTCATGACAGAAACACCATGACTCATTCTTCATCTGTCCGTGATCTGCATGGCCGTTTTATCTTGACATTGTGACTCTGATGTTGCAGCTCAGCACAAGAGATAGGATGGACAAGGAGCACAAGCCTATTAAAAGTGGAGGAGTTGAACACTGAATTTGCATGTGGCTGCATCACACCTAGGCCCTGGGGAGACACAGATGCTCACCTTGGGAGGCTTCACCGCCTACCTCCAGCATATCCTTATTCACCTCTGACATTGCTGCCCATCTCTTGCTGGTACAGAGCAAAGGGCAACCTGCTAGAAGGGACCCCTGCCTCTTGGGCTCTGCTTCTCATGAGGCCTGTCAACCCTATTCCCCACCATTACTGCTATCAGTGTTGTAGCTTGTATTATATCAACACATTCAGCTGACAAGATCAGCAGCACACTGCATGGCAAGGTACATGCACGTACTAAATGCAGGGATGAATGTGTGCTATTATCTATTCAACAGTAGGAGAGCCCAGGAACTGAGGTGCTGAGTGGCAGAATAGGAAATTGAATCCCATTCCAGTGCCTGAACAACAATTTTATTCTTTCTAAATTCATATCCTCTCAACCTAGTCCTTGCACGCAAAGATATTTTAATCAGCTGAGAGCAAAATAATTTTCTGTCTCTACAGGGTCTGATCCTGAATTCTTCGCTTACACAACTGATTTGCTTCCAGTGAATACAAGCTTTGAGCGGATAACAACAGAGTAATAACCAGGGCAGATTTAAAATGTTTTGAAAGAGGATTATCAATCTATGCCACTGATCTCTCAAAACAATGGTGTGTGTGCTTCTATTTCATCAGTTATTGCCGAAGTTAGTCATTCACAGCATGCCCACTAGGAACTGCTAGAAAACTTTGAATCCTTTTTTTTTTACAGGTTTTTTGGTTCTGGCCCACAATCAGCCAGAGCATTATTGTACCTAGAATAGAAGATTTGAAACATCAAAGCCAGATTTTTGCAGAGGGTCATTGTACAATCCCTAGCAAATTCTGTAGTAGGAGAAAAAAAATCTTGCTGACCTTTTGTCTGGTAAAATAACACATGACATATTCATAATTTATGGAAATCAATCTATGGAGAATTTTTGGGTTCAAGTAATTATATCTCAGTGCAAGATCTAAATAAAACTGATGAAAAGGTAATTAAGAAAGCAATATAACAATATAGATAAATGCCAAAAATGAGGTTCAAAGCACGAGTCTTAACTATACAGCTGCAAATACTGGTAAGAAGCCAGTAATTACAGTTAAAGTCAATTGCCAGCTGTTTTAAAGCACATCATTTAAACAAGCATTGGAATTGCTACCTTCCAGCTTTGGCTGCTAAAATAGCAGACAAGAAACAGAAAATTAAAATCCAGACATTTAAAAATAACTCACCATTTTTTCCTTTAATTGCTTGCCTGCTCTGAAATCATCTACATTTTATAGTATGTTTAGTGACAAGGAAGATTTTGTGCAATGCTTTTGCTACTAAGATGATCTCATCCTAAAATATCACTATGAAAACCATATGTGTTTACAGAAAATCCTAGGGGCTAATGGTTGAGACTTGCCTCCAGCACCCAGTGGACAAAAGAAGAGATAATGGCAGTCATAAGAAATCACATCTTCCTCTCATCATCTGGCAGATCAGCAAATACATCAAATGATTGGGTGTTCCCGTGGAATTGGATGTTCCAACATGTGTAGTAGAATCAGGGATATATTTTCTATTATTTTCAATATTGAACCGAAGCCATCATCTCTGAGCTGTCATCACATCACCAGAAAGAAAAAATCCCGCTTTTGTAATTTAGCAGGAATAGAAGTCTTATCAGCAAAAGAAAGCACAATTTATTGCAGAGGTGGGCTCAGTCTGTACTTTTACAACGGCAATGGTATTAAGACTTCCAAAAATAAAAAAAAATTTGATTTACACATTTTCAGATGATTTGTTACTGCAGTAATTTGAACTGCATGCTGCCTTAAAAGTTGATTCTGTGCTGTCTTGAGTAAAGTCTCTAAATTGGGAAGCTCATGCAAAAGTATCCCAGTTTAGCTCTTAAAATGCACCACTGAACAGCAGTACAAGGCACACCAGTGACCTAACTGTAGGAGAATGGATTATGGGACATTAGGAATGGGGCTGTGGCTGAGCCTGATCTCTAATGTGGTGCAGCTGTATGAGACAGGTGACCAGTACTGAAGGAGAAGAAACGCGGAATGCTGAGGTGCATTGACCAACTACAAAAGAGTAAAGGGGCACACAGGTGTTGTGCCAGTGAGAAACAGGGTATAAAATATTGTACTGGGGACTAATAAAGTGCTGATGCTTGAAACTATTCTTGGTGTCAGTGGTGTGTCCTCTGTCAAGTGGTGACCCCGATGTGATTTGGGTAGAGAAATGCAGACCAGAGAGCAGCCAACAGAGGAGCTCGGTCTGGTAAAGCTGGTGAACCAGAGAGCCTGAATGTCTGGATCACTTACGAAAATAGAGACACCGGGGTGAGCCACAGGGAAACATAATAATGGGGATTCAAATGTCAGCAGAAGAGGAATCTAATTTTCACCTTCTGTTGCAAATTTTACAGAGGGAAGGAGTTAAGTGTGTGGAGCAGGTACCACGTGCTTTGCTCATTTAGTGTAAACAGAATGGCATGAGAGCAAACCCACAGACTGCCTCTTTTGAACCTTGGGAAGAAGCAGGGCACACGTTGTGGGAGGCAGCTAAGAGGGGAGATGAAATAGCAGCAGAGTTGCTTCCAGCAGCCAACACCCCCACTGTGGCCGCATTCCCTTTGTCTCCTCTTCCCTCCTTGACTGTTCCTTCAGTGGAGGGTCCTATCCTGCCAGTATTACCTGAGAGATGCACTCCTGCCCCAGATGACAATGACGACATTCCAATGTCTCAGGAAGCAGCACCAGCCCTGGCAGAGCCGCTGTGACCCTTCTGGCTGCGTGAGCGCAGGGCCTGCAGAGGTTCGGGGGCCGGCCAGGAGCCTGTGTGGGCTCTGCAGGTTCAGCTGCCGGCTGTTCAGCGCTGGGGAACAGCAGGCTACGCGCTTTGCTTATTTGGTATAAAAGAAGCAGAGGGAAGCTACGCACTCTGCTTATTTTATGTAGGGGAGAAAGGGTGAAGTTGCGCACTTTGTTTTTTTGGCATAAAGAAGGTGGCTTGGGAGCAAACACATAAACTGCCTTTTTTGTTAAAATGTGGGAGAGTGCCAGCTGAGACAAATAAATTCAAGGTTAGATGTTACAAAACATGTTTGAATGTGTTAAGATTGTTAAAGATGTTATGTTATGCTTACCTGGTTATAACTGTATTCCCAGTTCTCAGTTTTCGAATCCATTATACTTCTTTTACTCCAAGTTGTATTCCCAGTTCCCGGTTCTGCAATCCCCAGTTTCCTGTATCCCTAGTTCCCCTCCTCTCCTGCTGGGTACCACCTCCGCTGCTCCCCACCTGCCTATCAAACTGCTGATGACCCGGCCCAATGCAAAGACTTTAACCCTCACATAATGCACTGCTTTCCCAGAAGTCCAATTAGGCCAAATAACACTCAGAACAACAAGCCAACGCCGAATCTGAGCCCACAGAGGACACCACTGAATCAGCAGGCCGTTGAACTATCCGCTGGAGTCTCCTGCTTCTTCACCACGACCTCAAAACCACCGAGAAAAAGAAAGACATCCCTGGACTCTATGAGCTAGAATAGGCATTCCTGGGAACTGCCGTGAGGAAAAAAATCCCGACTCTGCAGCGTGAGCAGCAGGATCGAGTTTATCTTATTCTCTGTGGTGTTCCTGTGGGAGCTGCAGTGGTGTGCGCAGCTCCTTGAGCCCCCACCCCAAAGCTGTCCTCAATAAAGGCATTTTAAAAGGAGAAGAAGGTCTCCTTGCCCTGTTTTTAACACCAGCCTGCCTTCGCTCATGCCACTGCCTGCTGCTCCCTGCAGGCGTGGTGGAGCGAGCCCTAGGACCCCTTGCGCAGGTAAAATCCCAGTTTGGTGGGGTCCCGGGGCAGTGCCGGGGTCCCCTGACTGCTGGTGTGCGTGGCGGTGTGGCGGCAGCGCAGCGGGACACGGAGGAGGAGGCTAGTGCACCTGGAGCAGCGCGGATGGAGCGGCTGCTAGGTGAGGAGCAGGAAATGCTGGTGGCAGATCTGCAGGAGCCGTGGCAACTCAGGGCACCAGGAGAGCCCTCATGGCACAGGGCCTAGGAGTGAGGCTTGCTGAGTCACTGCTGCGCAAGCGCTGGAACAAAAACAACGTGGAGCTCTGAGAGGCAGAGTCAGAGCTGAACAAAAGGCATGTAAGACAAGCTTGGTGTGACCAACCAAACAAAACAAAAAAGAGGTGACCAAACTCAGAGAGAAGAAATGTTACAAGAATGAGTAGGAAACTGCATGAGGGGAAGTGTTAAAAAGAACAAGACAAGAGGGAGAGAAGCAGCAAGCAGAGACATTGCTTCAGCAGAAAGAGGAACTGAAATTGCAGAAGACAAAAGCAACAAAAACTGAAAAAGGAACAAGAGAATTTACTAAAGCAGAAGTGGGAGCTGGAGACAGAGTCGTTCTGTTATTCAATACAATTTGTTTGTTTGCTGGTGAAACATATGTGTTGTGTTTATGAATTGCAGCTATTAATCTCTGTTGATATTCCATAGGCATAGGTATAAAAGTTAATATTCCACAGGCATAAGTGTAAAGGTTAATATTCCATAGGCATAGGTGTAAAGACTTTGATGATATGTGATATGTGAATCTGGGGACAGGGTCAATTCACAGATGCTTTCCAGAGCTAATGGAAGTCACACAAGAGCTGCTTCTACCATGTTTGCTATCTTTTCTGCAAAGAGCCCTGCAGAAAAATGGTAAACATGGCATTTACAATTTAACAGAAAGAGGGGGAATTGTAGGAGAACAGATTATGGGACACTAGGAACGGGGATGTGCTGGAGCCCATGTTTCCATGGATTCTCCACAGAGAGCGGAAAGTACAGGGGTTGAATTAAAGCCTTTAGAGAAATTAGAATATATTAAGCCATGTATATATAAAGTAGAAGTTTAAGCTTTAACTTTAAGAAAATACACGCCAAGTGCCTAACTGCTAGCATAGAGTTCAGAGCTTCAGGCTCAGTAATATAATTTTAGACATAACAAAAATATAGTAGAACACTGCTCATAACTTTAGATACAATTTCAAAGCAAGTAAGAAACTTTTTAAGCAATAAGATAGAGCTTTTACATTAATAAAATAGAGTTTTTACATTAGTAAGATAGAGCTTTTTAATTTAATAGATATGCTTTATGATATGCGTAAGTTTTTGATAGTTTTTCATAGTTTTACAGACTTCAAGAATTGGACTTAGATTGGGTAGCCTACAGATAAGGATATGAATATGCATTTATGATTTATGGATAAAAGGCCTCTGGGTTGGGAGTGGAGGCATCGATCAATTGGTTTCCAATCTATCAATCCAACCTGCGCCATCCACAGCCCGAGGGAAGAGCCCTGCCAGGGAGCTGGGACGGGATTTATAAGGCACTGTCTATTGCAGTCCTTGGGATCAGGGCCCTGGGGTGTCCCCGCCTCTGTGGTGTCTGCTGCAAGAACTCAGTTTGGGGCTCGGGACCCCGGGACCCCTTCCTGCCACTGCAGCCCTGCTCCTGGGAACGCTGCCTGGGGACAGGAGACAGGAGAGCCCGGGATCCCTTCCAGCCACTGCAGCCCTGCTCCTGGGAACGCTGCCTGGGGACAGGAGAGCCCGGGACCCCTTCCTGCCACTGCAGCCCTGCTCCTGGGAACGCTGCCTGGGGACTGGAGCTGGAGTGGGATGTTGCTTTGCTCTGAGGCTGGGATTCTGTGCTAAATTGCTGTTTACCCTGGTGTTTCATCTTTCTGGGATTTTATGCTCGTAACTGTTGTAAGACCGTGTATTCAGAACTCTTTTGCCTTCAGACTATGCATCTATATAATAAACAACTCCGCAATAACCTTAAAATGTCTTTGGATCTTTAAGATCTTTTAACCTGCAGAAGCAGCCTGTTAGAGGGCTGTGGTGGAGCCTCATCTCTAATGTTGTGCAGCTGTATGAGGCAGGTGACCAGTACTGAAGGAGAAGAAACGCGGAATGCTGAGGTGCATTGACCAACCACAAAAGAGTAAAGGGGCACACAGGTGTTGTGCCAGTGAGAAACAGGGTATAAAATATTGTACTGGGGACTAATAAAGTGCTGATGCTTGAAACCATTCTTGGTGTCAGTCATGTGTCTGTCACCCAACAGCTTTTGATAAGTGGTCATAATCATGTCTCTGTGTACAGTCTGTATGTTGACTAACTTAATAATCACATGGACTTAAATTCCAACCCTTTCCTGGTTCCTCAGTCACACAGTTGCATCACTGAAAGGATACCATTGCAGAGTAAATGGACACTAAGAAGGTAGGAACCCGTCCTAGTTAATGCTGGAAAAGCCAATAAATAGTACCAAAGCACTCTATTCAGAAACACCTTTTTACCCAGTCTCTAAGATATTCCAAGAAAGAAGGAAAACATGAATGAAAAAGATGAAAACTGTGAGTGATGTGCCAAGAATATCAGATTTTAAAAGTTGCCTTAGGAATATTTTCTAAAAAAATTTTGAATATCTTGAAGAGGGAAACCCCTCATGTTTATGTCTTCTCCTGCAATAGCCTGTGCTTTCCCAATGATTTTTTTTCATTACAGTCACAGGATGAAGACATTCAAAGAGAGTTAAAGTTCAGTAAATGGAAACAGAAGATGTAATCCTAAAAGTCAAATATTGATTCTTTTTTTAGGACTATCTTCAATGCCTAGACAAAGATGGGGAGTACACATGAATTTGGGTGAGAGCTTGTGGATACAGCTACAGCAATAAAATATTTTAACACAAATGATACTGTATTGGTTCTGAGACTACATGTGGTTCTCCCAGAAAGATTCTAACATCATGCACAAAAATAAGAGGTACCTAACCATTCTGAAATTCCAGACCAGGAAGGTGGGGAAAGAAAGGAGAAGGGGAAAGAAAGAAAACAGTGGATGTAAGTGTAGACTAAGTCAAACAAAAGTGACATTTCCATGCCTGGATATTTTTCTTTCTTACATGATTTGAAGCTGACAAATCTGAACTCATAATTTCAAAGGTACAGAGTAACCTAATAAGAGAAAACAAAAAATTAGAGGAAAATACTAATGACCTAAAAAATCTCTTTTTGTGGTATTCCAGACTGAGGATTTTTATTCAAAATGAGGAATTCTCCTAATTTTCCAGTGAAGTCTCCATGGAGGTGTCCTCCCTGAGCCCCCTTTATTGTGGAGCTTTTCAAGACTGTGTGTCCCCTCTACTTGTATTCCTAAATTTTCTTTTCAATGCAGTGAATCATTTTGACATGTTAGGAAAAAACACTGATGTCAATACAGAGGAGAGGTCTCCCAAAGGCTAATTGAAAATAAGATCATCCAAAAAGAAAATTACTCATCTCTCATACTTATTCCTCTCTGCAAAGATATAGCCAGCATAAAATCGCGCAAGCTGAGGTCATGAATTTTGCAATCCACTTTGTTGAAATACATCTTTACACAGCCTGTCAGAAGATAGGAGACAGATGTTCAATGTTTTCCACTCTACTCTTCAACTAAACCACACGAGTTTTAGGAGCGTTTCTCAGTGGGAGAGAAAGTGGCCTAGCCAAACAGCCTGAAAATCACAGAGCAGTTGGATTTCAGTTTGGAAGCTAAACATAGACTCTCCTTTTCTTCTATCAGTTGAAAATACTTGTCTGGAGAGGATCTGTCAGAGAGAGCTTTTGTTTTGCTTTTCCACCTCTGCTCTGTCTCACATGGGATCACCTGAAAAAACTGTGCCTGAGGGATCTACATTCAGTTTTCTAAACCTAACATAACACAAGCACAGATCCTGGGTTACATATTTGACTCCTGTAATATAAAATGTGAGAGAAAGTCCCCCAATGGCATTCAAATCAGATTCTTATAATTTTCAAGCGGCAAGTGCTTTTCATTTTATTTCTTAGAAAAGAGATTTTCTCACAAAGACTTTGTGTGTTCAACGGCTATGTAAATTCTTTAACACACAAGCACACAGTTACCCATGTAAGACAAATATCTTTTCTAGAGGGCAATAAGAAATTATACGTTCTTACTTTGTGGTTAAATACTGAAGTCCTTACTCAGGAAAATGGTTACTTAATTAGCACTCAAAATTTACAGAGACTGAGGCCAGAGGGATCATTAGAACTTCTTAAATTTCATCTACTTAGTTTCAAATTGAGCTCATTAACTTATGTTTGGTTAGAGCATAATTTATGTTAGCTCTAACTGTGTTTCCTGGTAAGTTTTCACTGTGCATATAGTAACATGTCGACAGTTCATGAATGTTCCCAAGAGCTTAACAGCCTCACCTTTAAAAAAAAGAAAATCAGATGTCACTTATTAAAAAATTTAACTCATCTGTTTTTGACTTCCAGCCACTGATCCTTGTTGTCTTCTCTACTAAATGAAACAACACTTGAACATTAGTTTTCCCCCTCAGTAAGAGTACTTAAGCTCTATCATTTCTCAGTCTTCTTGTGGTGAATTTTTACATGAATCTATATTCCTCAAAAATATTTTTGCTGCCTCTTTTCACACCTTTGCAATTTTTAAAGAACACTTCTAAAACTCACATGCTGGACTGGAGTTGGGGCACAGTATTGTGAGAGCAGTTTCACTTGCAGTGCTTCTTGCAGATAAAAACACATTTCTCCTCTCACTTGCTTCCAAGAACAAGAAGCACTTTTGGCAGTAGTATTGCATTGAGACTCCCATCAGAAATACTTACAAAGAAAAGTACTGTTGCTTTTCATAAAAATATCCCATGCTCTTCGCTTCTATGTCTGTGACTTCTCATTTGGCTGTTTTTCTAGCATTTGATCCCATAAGAGAATCTGATCTCCATAAGACACAATTTTCTTTCCCCATAGCTGTCAATAAACTTTTGAACCACAATGACTCCCTGGAAGAAGTGTGAAACATAATGTGACGGCTGCTGCAGAGGATTGTTATGATCTGACAATATTTCTGAGAGTAGTAGAAGAAATTAATGACAGTTAATTTTTAAACATAGTGCTTTAGAAGTGATACCCTATGAAGACACGGAGAAGAAGGGAAGGGAACAAAACCTATTCCCTTAAATTTCCCCTGAATTCTCCACAGAAATAGATTTCACATTTAGACATATTTGTCTTTTGTTGTCAGAGTCCAGAACATCCCTCTGGCCATCCTGGAGGGTTTGGAGACTGGACAGGGGGTCTGGGATCTGTACAAGGGGGTCAGCCAGCCTCACACAGAGCCCAGGAGGACACTGCCTCTGATCCCTGTCCATGGGAATGAATGCCCACATTGTATGAAGAATCACAAGCTGAGAGAATTCAAAATAAGTAGTACTTAGTTTATCACAGAGTGTACATGTGGAATGTAGGATTTTTAGTGTATGGGTTTGAAGAGGCAAGATGGAGAAATTGGGGACTGTCCTCCTTTTCCTTGTTCTTTTCCCCCATTTTCTGCTGAGTTGTATTACAAGGATTGGTTTAGAGTAGAAATGACATGTTAACATGGGTAGTAGGTATTGGCAAAATTTTGTAAATAAAAAGTACATTTTGGATGGTGGTTGGGTCAAGGGGACCGTATATAAGGTCCGGGACCCTCTGATCCGCCCCCAGTCCGCCTCACGTCCTGCTCTGCTGGAGATGCCTTGCAGAGCTGAGAAAGAACTAAGATAATGTACCCTGCCAGGGAGGCCTGGCAGACCTGAGAAAGAACTGAGAGATAATGAAGAATAAACAGCCTTGGAAGCATGCACTGGAGGACTCAGCTTGTCTTCTCTGGCTCTGGCATGAGAGCTTTTGGGCAAGGGAAGCTTGAAAGCCTTATTACCTTGGGGAACAGCAACCCTGAGGAGAATCTCAGGGAACAGCAACCCTGAGAGAAAGCCTTATTGCCTTGGGGAAGAGCAATCCCGAGGAAAGTCTCAGGGAACAGCAAACCTGAGAAGGAGAGAGAGTCCCGAAAACCTTATGAACTCGGGCAACAGCAACCCCGAGGAGAATCTCAGGGAAGAGCAACCCTGACATTTTGTATTTTTGCAATATGTGACATAATCAGCTTCTATAACATGGCTTATTCCTTGAAGATGGCTCTGTGGAGTCAACCCAGATGCACATAAGTAGGTACCAAGTGCAGTTTTGAAGGGTGTTTCCAAAGCAGTTACATCAATAAGGGTTCATGTGGGAGATTTGTTCCTTTCTGGAGAGGGTGCAACAATCACAAAATGACCATATATATAATTTATAACATGCTGTGGAGTTAGCCTTTTCGCAAAATATACTGCACTTCACAGCCACCAGAATTTTCATTGTTCCTATGTGAATTATGAAACAGAGGATCAAAGCTAATGCTATGTACATGTGGTGAAAGAGAGGCTGAGGTTCATATGGATTGGCCAACAGGTAAAAGCAACGGGTTAAATAAATGAGGGGAACCGCCTAGGGTAAAAGAAACAGAAAATGGAAAAGTCCCATGGTCAGTCCCAAAGGCATTAAAAGTATGACATATTAGAGGATGTGTGAGTTTAGATCCAACAGTTTGACAACTGTCTTTGTACACACTTAAATAGCAGGATATTGCTAAGAAAAATGAGCTGGGTGAACCTTTCCTGAAATATTCATGTTTTCCTATTTACAAAAGGAATGATGAATTCTCTTCTCTGAGATCATGTCCTAAAAAAGGACATGTCCTAAAGGCAACATAGCCAGCAGACTAGTGGTAGAAAGGACAGCGTTTGTTCACTTTATGCTGCTTTGCAATAAATGAGGATTGCAGTGTCATGGGCAGAATGGGAGTTTCAGACAAACTTTATCAGAACAGTCTTTCTGCTGAGATACAAGGCGCAGAAAGAATTCCTTTATTTTCCAAACTCCTCCTCAGAAAGCAACATAGGTGCCACTGGATCAAGTCTTAGCCTCAGACTGTCAATGGCTTAAGTCTAAGGAATTCCAGAGATGTGTTTGAGCCTTTCTACAACTTTCCCCCACGGGTTTAAGGATGGAAAACCAGATATATTTACATAAATAATTATTGTGATAGTGATTTGACAAAATAAATCTTAATCAGTATTATTTACTACAGAGCATAAGAACTATATCTACTAGTGTAGTATAATAAATGATTTTGAAGCAATATTGAAACAATTATATTAAACAATTTTATTAAAGCTAGAAAAAACTAATATTAACTAGAGATTGATGTTACTTATATACCAGTTACAGTGGGCAAGTTACAAGAGACTATCTTGAAGGGTATGTCCACTCAAGGAGGGAATCTGCAGACACACTCGAAAGGCTAAGTTAGAAAATACTGCCTTTAAAAGGATTTTATATAAAAGTGAGATTTTACATATTTTACATAAAAGTGAGATTGGGCTTTTATAGTATAAAGTGACTATCAGTCAGATGTCTCCAGGCCAGCTGTGCCAGCTCAGCAGCTTTACGTAAGTTATTAGTAGTATCTCCTATTTCATCCTTGGTCTATGTACTTTACCATATCTGCCACATCTTCATTTCACTATCAGGATGCCTGAGATGGATGAGTCAGATTGGTTTCAGCATTATTCAACTCTAAAAGCAGCATGATGTCCCCTTCTACATTCCCCACAGGTAGCCTTGCAAGTAGGGCATTATTTGAGTTATTTTACCTGTTCTAAGCAGAGCATCTTGCTGCATGTAGAGTCATATTTTGTACTTGAGGAATTTTTTTTTTTTTTTGGTAACAGGGTGAGCTACATCCTCCTTAGGGAGAACAGAATGGTTTGCAGAGCATTGTGAAGCAGCAGGCAGCAGCACTGTGTGAACCCTGCAGCAAGCAGAAACCACTCTGGATCCTCTATTTATCTTTTATTTGTCTTGAAGCTTTGGCAGCAGCTTAGTTCCTTCTAAACAGGGACCATAGTCAGTAACTGAATCTCAGTCTTATACCCTCATACTAGAAGTACCAGCCTCCTGCTGATCCAGTGTGAAGACAAGTGAACAAAAAATGTAACATGCTTTTGGAGAATTTCAGAAATGCTAGTCTTAACTGCAAGAGAAAAGTCATAAAACTCTCATTTAAAAATGTGCTAAAAGAGCCTGTGCTGCACAACATGTGAGCAATAAGTGGGTCCCTTGATCTGTTTTGATGGGTCATCTCTGAGTTTTCTTTAATGAAAAACATATGAAAAGAAACTGAAAGAGACAGAGGAGTCGAGTTCTTAATTTCTGATTGAGGGCATAGAATACCTCACAGGTGTTTCATTATCAGCTAAACCCCATTTATCCAGAAATAATTGCAAGGAACAAATTTACAAATATTCATCAAGATGGCAGTGAAACAATACAAAGTACAGTTCTTTATGAAATAAACACGCCAGTCTCTGGCGCTGTTTGGGAAATTACAAATATATCACCAGAGTGGCAGCAAATGAGATCTCATTGGTTTTGAGACCTATATTAAAAAAAAACAGGGGCCAGATGCTTGCCAAGAGGGTTAAGAATGCCACATTTTTATGTAGCTCAAGTATAAGTCACTTGCAATTATATACTTATGTTTTCCATTTGATATCAACGTGCTGAGAGGGGGCCAAAGTAGATTTGGTAGGCACCAATACACACAGCATATTCCTTATAAAAGAGCAATGGAAGATTTAGGTTTCACTCACTGAACTCTGTTGTTGAAGCTTTTTTGTTTCTGATTGATTAATCAATAAAGGATGACAAAATGCAGAGATACTGTAGCACTCTCAGAGTACTGTACATTCAACAGGACACATGAAAGAGTCAATTGAACTGAATAAAGCAATATTTTTTACATTGGCACAACACTGCAAGACATATATGGATGATATTTAGCTTTTTCTCATGCACCAAAAAAAAACTTATGAGAAACACTTCCATTAACATAGCACATTGCAGACCATTTTTCCTCCCTCCTTCTGTGGCTAACATGCTTATTCTGAGCAAATGAAGGTGTGTGCAGCTGCCTCCACAATTGCAGTCATCAGCAAATGAAAAGGGTGAGTTGGACAAGCAGTACAGCTTGACTGAGTAGGTGGGCTATGAGCAATTCCAATTTATCAAAGCTGGCTTCATCTGCTCCCACTTCTTTTCTTCAACACACTCCTCCATCTGTTTTACTAGCGAAATCAGCCTTCCCCCAGATCTCCTCACTTTCCTTCTTTCCACCTTCTCCAAATCTGCAGCTGCGAATATCCCAGCCACTCAGTTCTGTGACCCAGCTCATCAGATCTGTACTACCTCATTTTTTTTCTCAGTTTTAGGACTGAAAAAGGAAAATGTTTCTCCACCCAGCAGCCAAGTTAGGGAATCAGGCGAGGCTTGGGTGCCCTCTTTGGCTATCCAGACACATCAGACACAGTGACAAGTTGCATTTTAGCTACTTGCATTTTAGCACCAAACTCCTAGTCTGCTGGTGAGCCTTACACCAGCACATAGCTCACAACTGATGCTGCTGCAAGGTCTGAGCTATCATTGTAAGGTAACTCAGGATCTGCCAGGATACAGGAATGACATGCAAAAATGATGGGACCTGAACTTCCTTATTGTAGGAAAATCTTCCTCTGGGGTTTTACTGTGCACTTTATAGAGAGAAGAGGAAAAGAAGAGAGATTACATATCAAACCAAACTTTCGTTAAATTGTCAATTTTATAGGCTATGAGGATAGGTAATTCAGTTTCCAAAAGAACAGCAGGTAACAAGAACTATAAAGAAAAAACTATAAAATGTCACTGATAGTAGTTATTATTCAAACTATAATCCTGATCTTTACCACCCTTCAGAGCAGAATTCACAGGACATCATATTTTAAATCCTAAACTGCACCTATCTCACACCTCTGAATCTGGCACCAAATAACCAACTCCCAGTAAGAAATGAAAAAATAAAGCCAACGACAACCTGCCTAGCTGAATTCTTGGGACAATGAAGTGTGAACAGGTGTGATGATGTGTTAAAGAGCATGTGGCAAAAATGCCTATGCTTGCTAATGAGATGACAGTTGCTTGTTATGCAAACTGTCCTAGTAAAATCATCTTTGCCTGCTACCAATGCCCTTGGGCTCACATCCAATCAACCTGAGAGCTGCAACATGTCATTCAAAATGACATTCATCAGTATAGACAACTATGTGAGACCTATATGCACAGAAATCCCCAATACTCGTTATCATTAGGATAAATGGAGCATTTCGTCAAAATTTGGAATGTGCAAGATTTTCTAGCCAAAAAAAAATTGAGGACTGATGAGAATTGCAAGCTTCACTAGTGGGAAATACAGACTAATTAAAATGAAATCTCCATGCAGTGTATTTCTGTAGCTTGAAATAACACTCATATTTTCAAATGAAGTAAGTGTTAATAACTTTTTTTAAAAATTAACTTATGATGAGCTAAAAGAGAAGTGGTACAATAGAGGCTTGTCTGTGGTTTTTCTCCCAGAATAGGTTTTTGGTTTTTTGGTTGTTTTTCAGTTGATTGGTTGTTGTTGCTGTTGTTGTTTGTTTAGTTTTTTAATTTTTAATTTTATTTATTGCATGGAGAAAGAAAAGGGGGCAGGGAAAGAAGAGTAATCATCCTATAATTATTCCTCTTGATTTTTTTAAATGAAAAATATTATGCCTTTTGCATCACAGAGAAAAGAGAAAAAAATTAAAATCTGCTGCCAAAACATATATTAACATATCAACAACTAAAAGGATTGAAATCAGTGAAGGAGGATGATACATTAACCTTTAGAGAACTGGAGTTCAAGATGAAGACTGATGGAGTGCTACTGTGTTTGATCAGCTTGTTTAAGCCAGAATGAAATGTTAAGTTAATTGGCTGTTTTAAAGTAGTGCGCAGAGATTTTCATGGCTTAAATTGACTTAATTTTCATTATTATTATTACTGCAGCAAACTTAAATTTTCCTGATATTGTTTCCATGTCCTCTTCCTATGAGTAACAATACAGAAGATACATTCTACTAAAACTTATTTTTTAAACCACAATCCCCTTTTATGCTCATTTTCCATCTCTCTTTTTTTAAACTTGTGTGAAATTTACCTGCTTTTGTAAAAAGGAAAGGAATGAGTGGAACTCACACACATTAAATAGATCACAACATACAAACACATAAATCCAAGCATACATGAACACTGGATAATTCAACAAAAAGAAATTTCTGAAAAAATGCTTCCTGGAAACATTATCTTCCCTAGCAATGGAGGGAGGCAGGGAGACAATTTATATTCAGTGGTAATGACAATAATATGCAAAAATACAATGTTTGCTGAATGGGAAATAGTTCCCTCTGAGCTTTTAGCTAAAATGAGAGTATTCATGGCATGTTTTGAAAGAAATTGAATATATTCAAATTAATTATGAGAAAGACTGAAGATGATATGGAGAAAAGGATGCCTATTTCTGAGTCTTTTGGAAATATTTCAGTTCTTTACAACAAATTTGTATCACTTCAGCAGAGGCTTACTAATGCTAATGACTCATAATGGGAAATACATGTAAATAGATAACAAAGTTATTATGGTAAAATATATTTGCCATTCATTTTTAAGATTAAATACTGTCACTGAAGCAATGTAGTTTGCTTAACATCATACTCATTGCTTTCTGTGACAGCTCTTGTTTTCTAGATTACAGGGTGAAATAACTCACAGATTAGCCATCATTTACAGTGTCGTACAGCCATGATTATTTTCAAAAGCAGGGAAGTATTTAAACATGTGCTTGCACTCAGAACAAAATATAATCCTATTTTTCTGAACTCCAGTTAACCTATATGGGTTTGCTGACACAACATAATTATGATGAACAACCTTGTTATACAATAAGGAAAGCTTCCTGTGGGTCTGCTGTTTTAACAAATATCTGTACAATATCACTTGGGAAACACCCTCCACAATGAAAAAAAAAAGTTATAATAATATTTCATTAGGATCAATAACTTTTTTCATTTATTCAGAATGCACAAATTGTTAAGATTAACCTGTTGTGTAGCAAATTTAGTGCTCTTTCACTTAATACAATATGATTTTACAATTTAGCTAATGGGCAGAAAACATTGAAATATAGAATATTGGCACATATGGGATTTATGATAAATTTAAGATAGGAATGAATGTAGGCTAAGGTTTCATGTGCTCTGCTGAGGTCAAGAAAATCAATATTGTTCATAATTTGTCTGTGACACAGAAGCTTAAATGAGAAACCTTCTAAATAAAAAGATATACTTGTCTATTTATGCTTAGCTTTTTTTCCCCCCTAACAGACATATATTTTTGAAATCTAAGATATCTGAGAAAAATGACTAAGACATGTTAAACCTTTCTAATGGATGCTGTGTGGATGCTATTAAGATCAATAGAAATGCTGTAACTCCTTTAAAACTATTTCATTTTCAATTTACTTCAAATTCACCATTTGATTTCCAGATTTAACCATAAAATACCAGAAGAAATACAGATCTGAAATAAATACAAATTTATATCACTAAAACACAAGTAGAAAGCAAAAACCTGGACAGGTGTGCTTCAGTTTTTCTTCTGTGGAACAATTCTACCTTTCCCACATATGCTGAACAGATTGAAAAATTGGAAAGAATGTAGATGGTGAGGTTAGTTTGTAAGGCTACCTAACACTAACACAACCAATATCCAATATGACAAGTTTTCAAAATAAATTTCTTTTGTAATGCCCTCTGACTTTGTAACTTCACTAGGACCTTAGATCTGTTGACGATAATAAAATCAAACTGGAATTTTCCTCATAATCTGTCAGAAAATAATTAAGTTCTGAAAAACTTGAAGTTTTTCTGAGAAAAAACGTGATTTGACATCTTACAGTGATCTGAAAAAAGAGAAAAAATAACAGGAAAAAATATAAAAATAACTAGGAAAACCTCAGAAAATCTAAATTTCATTCAGCTTCAAAAATTATATAAGATCTGAAAGTTAGATAACATCAGACGTATCCTGGCATATGCTGAAAAATCAGAAAGAACAACCATTAGTCCCACATCTGTAAGAAATATTATGAAAACTAACAACGTCACTGGGAATAACCAGTTTAAATAGCCTGTCAATGTTCTTATACTTTTATAGGCTGCACATCCAATTCAAGCCACATATATTATTAGCGTTTCCATCATTTCAAGAATGCTAAACTTTCTCTTCAAAATGATCCTAAAAATCAAGTCCACACAAAATACTTAAAAAAAAATAAAAGACCACAAAAAGTGGTCACTACCATACATTATCATTCAGGAAGGTCTGTGATATTTCCTCTCACTTTTCTTTATATTATATTTTTTTTTAATGTCTATGCCTTGTTTCCATTTAGAATACAGTATCCTTAGGACAGAGACTAGGTTATTTTATATGTCTGCTATAGAGTCATATTGGTTACAAATAACATTTTTTTAATGTAGGAACAGAAGCTCATTTTACTAAAGTAAAATATTCATAAACAGGAAGGAATTTTCCAGTCAAGGACAACACTATTTTAGCTTCTTGGCTGTTCTGGTAAACACATTAAAATCCTGTGATTAAACTCAGAGGCAAGGGTAATTTCTAACTATGTATTAAAAAATCTTTTTCTCTGTCTGCAGTATATGCGTCTGACAGGTAATTATAATTTAAGAAGTTTAGTAAAATTCTATATGTCATTACTTCTGCTGAAAGTATTCTGGTACATCTTTGTTCTTTTGACCTGAAGGCCTTGACTCAAACCTGGCAAGTCTATGGTGTGCTATTGGGTTGGAAGCATAGTGCAAACTCTCATTTGCTTTCACAATCACCTTGCATGACTTGCTTGAGCTTTATGAGAATCGTCTACAAATATACTGCACATCACAGTATCAAATTTACAGTTCGGGATCATGCAGTAAAATCATAATAAAGTGACTGGTTATGATGTTTTTTGTGATTTCTTTCTGTACAACAAGCTCACACTCAAAGTATCTTCTATTAATGTGGCTTAGGTTACAACTTCTTGCAGCCTGATAATAATAGTCACAATTTTTTTCACCACTCTTTTCAAGTAATTTCTCAACTCTTTCATACCTCCTTTTCATTCTTATATCTTCTTTCAAGTTTGGGTTCAAGGCATGAGCAGGCTCAGACTTGCCAAGTGGGTTTCTTGTGTTTAATTTGGATGAGAATGTGTACACCAGTGGAGAAACAGAATAGTATTAATTAAGTCCGATTATTTTGGTTTTGTGCAGATGTAACCAAGAGGTATCAAAGATTATGGATGCTTGGAAAAACATCTTTAGTGATCTGCTCTCCTATGGTTCAGATGTCAATTCAGAGACACCACTTCCTTCTCAAAATGCACATAATAAAAGTCCAATTAAAACCAGTTTGATCCTCCCACAGATAAACTCAATGACAAAAGAATGGCCATATGACAAGTAATCCTGGACAAATTTCCATGTTATTCCCTGATAAACATACATCCAAAAATGTATCTTCTTTTCTGTATGAGTGATTCTAGTTGGACTTGATTTATATAGAAAATTGAGAACTTGTAACACAAGTGACACCAGTACTCTCATTGTCTATGAGATAATAATTTAGTCCTCTGATATATAATTGGGATTAGGATGAAAAACTGCAGATTAATAGATTTCTGAAAATGAAGGCCACTGAAAGTATGACCAATTTTCAGCCTCATCTCCTCTGACACAAAAAAACGGTGATAAAGTGGATGAAAAGTTTGAACATTGTGTTTTCCCTTTTAAAAGAAAAATACTGTTTTCATCCTGAAAGTATAACTAATTTAATATATTTTTCATATTATTTCAAAACACGGGAAGCATTTCATTTTAGTTAAACTAAACCTTCAAACCAAGAATTAATAAAATTTTCATAGAAATAAGTTACACTTGTCAACATATTTTCATTACTATTGCAGTTTGGCCTAGCTGAATATGAAAGATGAAGGTGAGACTATAATATATTTTTTTTCTCAGTTTCTCTATTAAAATACCACAGAAATAGCTGGAATGTAAAAAAATATGAACCCAAAACACAGATTGATACAATGCTCAAGAAAGTATTATTTATTCCAAGCCAGAAAGTGATACACCATGATGAATAGATTGAATTATACAGTTATATGACAGGGCGAAAACACTAAGCAAAGTGTTGGAACATTATTTTGAGGATGATTTTGGAGACAAAACCATCTGGTCTGAGTGCTAAGGAGAATGCTTTATGATATTGACTCCTTATTTTTTCAAGAAATGGGATTTTTTTGTTTTGTTTTGTTTTTTGGTTTTTTGGGGGGTTTTTTTGTTGTTTTTTTTTTCTTACTTTGTTTTTTTTTTTCAAATCAACTTTGGTGCATAGTCAGAATTTTTTGTCTCTCTCATCCCTTCTTCCTCCCCAAAAAACATGCTGTTTTCCTTGAAGTTTTGCGTAGTTATTCAAGTCAAATAGTACTTTCAAGGCACATCTGTATATTGAATGTGGTCTGAATAATATTGTCTAGAACAAAGGTTCTGAGAAAAGTGAGCTCAGAGGTCAAGTAAATATGGAGGTTAATTTACCCTAAGAAAGGTCATAGTGACTTTCCCTACCTCAGGGTGATGGAAAAAGTGAGGAAAGAAAAACAGCTCAATACTTCATCATTTTGCAGAGAAGTTTCATATTCTCTGTACTGAAGATCCTAGTCATAAGAGTTCTTCAAAAATCCATAGTAACACAATAAAAAACCAGCACACCTGCAGATAGTATAGATACTCACAGTTCACGTGATAGAATGCTGTTCCCTTTAATGCTTGTTTCAACATATCTAGTGATATTTATGCTATTGTCATGCTACCCACCTCATCATATGTACAAACCTTTAAAGTTTACCATTCACCACACAGAGCTATCTGCCAGTCTAATTAAACATAGTGTCTTTGAATTTGCTGTGCTCTGTCTCAGGTTCTTTGAGGTATGTGGCAGGTTCATCATCCACTAAAAAAGAACTTGAGGACATGATGGTGTGTCAGAAAGCTGTGGTCCATTTTGACATTATGGGGCTTCTGTAGAGACAGGCATCATTTGAAAGCTTTAAAAACTATAAGCAATCAAAAATCCATATACTTTTGAATTTTTAAGATACTTTTGAATGTATCTTTCATTGCAACATTAAAAAAAAAACCCGAACAAGTGAGAAAATAAGAGCATTATTCTGCCTCTCTGACATACTATTCAAGACAAATAATGGTTTTGCCTTGTTGGAAATCTGTATGAAATGTAGTCATGGACTAAATAATGTGTGAAAAAATCACTCTGTTACCCTGGGGTCAGTTTCAGTTTATAGTGAGCTCTTGCAATGCTTTCCAGGCAATGAAGCTGAAATGATGGCAAAGAAGGTTTTTCTCTGCAGGCAGTAGTTTGAGTGGAAAGAGGACTGCTTACTGAGGCAGGAGAAGCAAAACCCAGTGGCAATAACCAAATTCTCTCCAGTGTAGATTCTCTGAAGAGAAACTCCTGGTCAAATTTTAAAAATGCCATTAGAATAAAATTAAGGAAAAAAAAATTGTTCTGATGCTCTGTTTCAGAAAGGAGAAGCAAAGGGGAAAAATTAATCCAATTTTTTCCAAGGAAATTTTTAAGGACTAAATAGCCTCTAAAGCCTTGTATCAAAACTGTGTGTTAACTGGACTTGGAAAAATTATTGTCTTGGTCAAAAGGGGATGAGGAAAATTTCTAAATGAACCTGCCCGGAAGCAGATTCTCCTAAGGATTCTGCTTCACTCTAGAAGTACTTTCAGAAAGCAATGGAAGTTCCAGTTCCCACAGCATATGCAGCTTCACCCAAAATGTAGTATAAGAGCAAGACAACTCTACCATGCACATTGTGTTATGTCTTGACAAAGATTGTATTTCTTAAAATAAACTAGACTAGATTAGATTAGACTAGAGCAATTTCTTGCAATCTTTTGGGTGGGGCAAAATGGTGTATAACTGAGGGAAAAGCAAAGTCATGCACCACTTTCAACAGGTACTATCAAATGGAAACAAATAGACCTCACAGATAGTCAGGCACAGAAGGAACCTCTAAAAATTATTAGAAGATAAACAGCTATTGTAGGATATAGAACTTACATCAGAAATACAAGCACCTGAAATTCCTGTGATATTGACTCTCTGATTAAGATTTTATTCAAGCCTAAAAAACTGCTTGTCCCTTTCTTCATGCTATAAACAAAATGGAAGGCTGATTATGGAAGCTATTATGAGGTACCAAAATTCTTTTCAGGGTATTAATTCATGTATGACATGTAGGTAAACAAAAATTTCATAAGAATCTTTTTTCCTTGTCAGTTTCTGAGAAACATATCATTCTCTTAAAACTCCAATGAACAGGCTTTGGGTTTGGGTTGCTTTTTAAATGCTGTTGAGAGGAAATAAAGTTCTTTACTTAAAAATAACCCAGCTGAATATTTCAGTTGAAAACAGCTATTCCTATACCACTGATGGATATGGTCCATAATAATTTGTCACTATTGTAGAAAATTCTCAATTAACCTTACAAATGTATTGATGAACTAATCAGACTCTCACATACCTTTATAAATTACACCAACAATATCAACAGTACTTTACTGTTGAATCATAACTTCAACAAAATTCAACAACTCACTAGAAACAAGAAAGTTTATTGTGGTTTTCTTTAAACTGATTTTAAAAGTATTAAGGTGATAACGATGTATTCAAACTTTACTACTGAACCAGAGGAACCATATTGCAAATCAGCTCTATCTTAAAAAATCCTGGCTGCTTCAAAAATACAAGGGAAAATTGTGTTTTACAAAAAACATCCTAAAAACGTATTCTTTCAATAATACAGTTGTTATAACTTCTAGAAATGTGTGGCAATATATAAGACAATTTCCCTAAATTAGTCACTTGTTTCAGCTACAAAGTTACCCATTGACATCATTAGGAACAGGCTATGCTGATGTATATGGGAGCAAAAACATCTTCCAGTTTGAAATTTTCTAGATCTATCTTCAAATATTTTCTCTATTTTCAAACATCAGCAGATTACGCTCTGAGATTATATACCATGTTTTTCCATGCTTCACAAAAGTCACTGTAACTACAGAAAAGATAAAGGTCATATTTTATAAAACGTCTGCCAAATCTCTTATACTTGTTTTCTGCAGAATTTGCTATTCACTTATGCTTATCTAATTGGCACCCTCGATTAAAAAAAACCCACTGCACACCTTAATTTTGTCCTCCCATTAGAATAAAAAAATGTAACGTGGAAAAGTATTTGACCCACTAATTGTGTAGAGTTTCACTGAAAACAGAGACGATTCACTGACTACAGTTGTTTACAGCTTATCCTGCTTTTGGCTTCTCCAACAGCTGTCACAGTGCTGTATTTTGGATTCAGAATGAGAATTATGTTGAAAACACATTCTTGTGTGTTCTCTAAGTCATGTTTAATCTAAGTCAAGGACACTGGTGTGCGTGTGAGTGTGTGTGTCTCATGCTCTGTCAATGAGAAGGTAGAAGAAAGAAATGGAAGGATCTTAGCAGGTGACCCAAGCTGACAGAAGTTATTTCACACCACAGAACATCACATCCAGTGTGTAAACTGGGGGGAGCTACCTGGACGGACAGCCTGTCTGAGTGTCAGGGCTACAGTAGAAAGTACTGAGCAAACTAAGCCTTTGGGTATGAGCATTTGGGTGAGTCAGGCAGCATTAAAATTTCTAAGAGGTACTGCAGAAAAAAATTGCCTGTGCCATGTTGCCCTGTAGGTACTATATATGGGACAATGTCTATTGTTTCGTTCAACATCTCCCAGGTGGTCAGAATTTTGCAAGGTTCCATTCAAATCTTCCATCTCAGTAGCCAATCCCACAATGCTTTTTAGCTTTTTTGGGTTTTTTCCTAGAAGGAAATTTTTCAAATTTTTCATTTCTTTCCCAGTTATCTCCGAGATCGTGGCTAGCTGGAACATGATTTTGACTTTCACATACAAAGCCTTTACAACAACCACCTCATTTAGCAGAATGATTTTTAACCACTTTATCTCAAACAAATGCAGGCCTGATTTCCTGTTCTGATGTGTACAAAACAACAGGATAAGCCACAGCTTAGCTATCTGCACTTTCTGACTGTGTCTTCATATCCTCTAACACCCCTGATCTTCTAGAATGCACTTAATTAATTCAGCAACTAACTCTTTACTACTGTCATAATCAGGTATTCCATATATATAAAATAAAATTAATTTGAATTTCTAACAGAATTATCTAGATTGCACTTAAGTTGTCTAATAACTATACAAATGGTTAATATAATCAGATTAACCATTTACCTGAATGAGAAAGGTACATTTTTGCACAAAGAAAACATTGCAGTCAATGGATCCATTAATCCATTAAACTCTACCGCACAATTTACATACTAATGCTTTTGCATGCGCATATCAAAAATAATGGAATTTAATTAAGAACTTAGAGACAAGAAAGTAATTTGGCATTAATAACTTATTTGCCAGAGCCATAAACTAATATGAGATTCAAATACGTAGGCCTTCCCGTTCCAAAATAGAAAAATATTTCTGATGAGGGGGAGAAATGCAACAAACTTCAGTTCCAGAAGCAAAGTGGAACTACCTTAGCAAGGTAGCTCAAAGCCACATTTCCACTTAACTATTTTCCACCATCAGAGAATTAAAGCATAGAAATACAAGAGATTCAGAAAGCAAATAAATGAGTACTGAGAGCCTGTGGAGACATGGGAAAAGCCTTCTGGCCAAAAACAAAAGTGAACTATGTCAGCTTTCTGTGACCAGGAACATAGAAAATCAATGTCAGAATTTAGACACAATTTATTCAGGGGCAAGGGACCAAAACAAGTGCAGAAGCATTTAAGGACACCTTCCAGAGAATAAGAAATCTCTCAAAGTATGGGCTAATGAAAGCCTGAAGAACCCAATTACCTGACAGCACTGACCCGGAGAGTGCTCTGGTTGCCTGGAGGCAAAGGAGAAGACAGGTTATTAACTGACCTCTTGCTCTGGGACTCCTACAGCAAGCCACATGCTTAGATGTTCACCAAAAATCATTTGCTGAAATATATAACAGGGCAGCATCTTTTACTCTCCCAATAAGCCCAATAAGTCAGAAGAATACAACTGATACCAGCTGTTTCTCTACCCCAAATGAATTAAGCAGAGCACTTCAGAAAACAATGAAGTCATGTAAATTGATTCAGTCTCCTGTTTAACGTTCTCAGGCTGTCAGGTTGAATGAGGCTCGGTCAAAGTACTTGAAAGGAATGTAGTATTTCTAGAAGTTTGCTGATACTAAGTGGCACTAAGGCCCACAGACATGATATTGCAGGGGGAAGACAACAGGAGATGGTGATCAGAGGCTGTAAAGATCTTTGGAAAGAAGTGTTGATCAGCAACAAAAAATATCAAAGTTATAACAAAGAATCAAGGAGAAGAATGTTTAGTGAAAAATAGTATCTGTTGCTTCACATTACTGTTGATGAATCTCTAATGATGGGTTAAACAGAATTTACTGGGAATAAAAGAGGACATACAAGTAATACATACTTTATATTACACACAAACACACATTTCACATATATATGTATGCATATATAATTGTATAACTAGATATGTATGTCCATAGCTATCTAAACACACACACTATAGATAAGATGAAAAGAATTAACAAGGACACTAATATGGTATTTCAGGCCATTTTGTGGAAAGTTTTATCTATTGTAAAAGATTTGATATATTTTTAATTTTTAAAGAAAGGCTTTGCATTTAAAGAATAGTACCTAAAGCAACCAAAAAGAAATTAAAATTAAGCAAGAATTAAAGGAAGTGAGAACTTCATTTAGCTGTAATAAGATCAAGCTATTAAAGAATGCCCAAAGAGGGGCCACAAGGGTAGTGAAGGATTTGGAGGAGAAGTTGTGTGGGGAGTGGCTGAGGTCACTTGGTCTGTTCAGCCTGGAGAGGAGGAGACTGAGGGGAGACCTCACTGCAGGTACAACTTCTTGTGAGGGGAAGAGGAGGGGCAGGCACTGATCTGTTCTCTGTGGTGACAGCGACAGGACACGAGGGAGTGACCTGAATTTGTGTCAGAGGAGGTTTAAGTTGGATATGAGGAAAAGGTTCTTCACCCAGAAGATGTTTGGGAGCTGGAACAGGGAAGCTGTTCACAGCACGAGCCTGACAGAGCTCAAGAAATTTTTGTTCAATGCTCTCAGACACTTGGTGTGACTCTTAAGGATGGTGCTGTGCAGAGCCAGGGTTTGGACTCAATGTGAAACCCTTCCAAATTGGCAGATTCTGTGATTCTGTGATTAACATATCAAGACCTAACTTATAACAAAATTTTGGATGGTTTTGTCCTTCGGACAAAATAGCCACAAGACATAAAAACAACCGAAGCTTGAAACTGAAAAAAAGCTAAAAATGTCTACAAATGAGAAAATACATTCAATATTTCCACTTAAGTTTATGTACAAGCTCTGTCTTGCAGGTATGATGAAACACTCCTTTCTTACAGCCTAGTGTCTGACATCTACGACAAATCTTTACTCTTAGTCGGTTCATCACTATTTGTATTCCTTAACATCCCAAATTTTGGAAGAATTTCAAGAAAATATTTTTTTTAATTCCTGCTAAATTTTAAAACTATATTAAACATATATTCATCCCTTTTTGTGTTTACATTGAACTCTTTTCCTTCTGCTAAGCACATGTTATGTCTAATCATTCAGTAAAGCAGTTTTGAAATCATGACTTTGGAGTACTTTATTTTTGCTGAAACCTGAATCTTCTTTTTCCTGAACCTTTATCAGTCTTGTCTTATAGTTCCTGCTTAGGGAACTTAGGGGATTAGGGGAATGATGTATGACTTTACCAGAAAAAATAAAATTCTAAAACCACTAGTAGCAGTTTATTTATTAAATATGCATTAAGAATACACATGTTCCTGGGTTCCTAGAAGAAATCTAATGGCTTGGCTGACCTTAGCCAAGAAATTAGAACAGGTGAACCACTTGATCTTAGGATCTGTGAAGCTGTGTAGAAGTGCATCTAATTTGTAATGTAATAGAGGTTCAATTATTTTCTTCTCAAATAGCAAAATTCTATTTATCTTTCTCATTCAGACAATTAACCCACTCACTTAAATAAAATCAGCAATACTGATTCTTCATTGCAAATATTGAAACCCATGTGAAAAAGAATCACAGTTAACTGTTTGATTAGAATATTACTTAATCGGTTTTGATCACTGGTATTGCTGTGAAACATTAACACATGATTTTGTTCTAAATGCATTGCTACATACTTTATGTAATAAATGTCAAGTGAAATTATTACTGTTATCTTACACCATAGGCATACAGACACATGCTTTGTGCCCTGAAGGACTTATTTGTGAGACAGAAAAATGTGTAGGTAAAGAACAACAAAGATTGATAAACAGGCTAATCAGGGATAGAGCAAGGAACAAAAGCTTCTTTATCTGCCTGCCTAAAGTAATGACTGCTGGTCAGTATTGCTTGTTGGTTCTTTGATTTAGGGAAAATTACTTACTACACCTTCAGTATGTTGCAGAATGACACACAGTCAACTTTGTATAAGCATGTGTCTTTTAGATTCTCATGGGAGTTTCCTCTTTTCCTGTCGTAAGCAGAAAAATGAATGTACCATTCATATGTCCAGACAAATTAAAAAATCTCACAATCAATAGTAGTTAAAAAATCAGTTCATAATTTTTAACCTACTGAATGGAAAATAAAACACTGCTCTAGACCTTTACAATTCATATACATGATATATATTACACACGATGCTTTACACTACATGGTATCCTCACAGCAGGGCAAGTAAAAAAAAGGGATTTTTGATTAGTATCATAAATCGCTTCTCAATTGCAATCATGTGTGCATGGTATGAAAATTTGCTTTGCTCAGTAATGATCTGACCACAGCCAAAAGGTGATAGATCTCCAGGTTCACCTTTTTTCATACAAAAATAATTGTCCAGAAATTATAAAGTATGATGCAAGACATTCCTTTCTCAAGAGATAACATAGCAGTGGAATCATCAATTAAATTTGGGGGTTCAAATCACTGTTTTAATATACATTTAGGATAAAAGTTTCTTCAGATTGTAACACAAATTCAGTCAATAGGTATTTTTACCATTAAAGAGTCAGTACTGTCAATACTGCAGCAAAATTAACTAAATACATAACATTGGGTTTGCTTCAATTATTCACCTGAACAAAGGAAATCTTGAAATTTAAAAGTACATTTGTATTTAATTTGATGGGGTATCCTATTGCAACTTCCATTTTGCTGTTATATGATGACAAAACATTTTTTAAAAATTTTTTGTCCAGGAGATATTTCTATTTTAATGAATTTTTATTTGCAATTCATATAGTAGCACATGAAAGTAAAGGCCTATGAAAAATTAGCCTCACTTAAATCCTAAACAGAAGTTGGAGAGAAGATATAGCATAAATTTTGCTCATGAAGGGGAGGAAAAATCAGTTCTCTAAAATTCTACTAAATTCCATATGTCAAACAAAAATTGGGTTAAAATCAATTTACTGAATACATTATGATAATACAGAAATTTTTCAAGGGATAAGCATTGAAAATCTTGAATACTGACTGGAAAGGAATTACCCATTTGAGACAGCTCTATGGAGTTTTCTGTGGAGACACCTCCCTGAGCATGGGCTCACTGAGCAGTGGTGACAATCTCTTCTTGGAGGAACTGAATACGGGTATTTTCCAGGATGACATTCCCAACACTCTTGGCCAAAGCTCAGTCCTCTCAGGAGTGAAAAATCTATTTTGTTTTCTGAAATGAAGGAAAAGTTGGGAGTAAACAGAAAGCCTTTTGAAGCGATGGGCCAAAGTCACGGGGTTACTTCACATACCTCAATATTAACACAAAATTCATAGCATCCTTCCCCACTATTACTCCATAACAGTCCTATGAATCTGCAAAATGTGGACTGTATAAAGATAAATTGTTTTGGGGAAAAATAAAAAAGAGAACACTAAGAAGCTGAAAGTTGACATGAACTGGACTTGTTGAAATATGTGTGCACTATTTCTGCTATTAAGAAATTTCTCACTGTACCTCAAGTTATTATTTTCAAGTTATTTTTTATAACTTAGAAGTCTATAAATCAGAACTAAAGTCTTTTTCCACAGTGACGCATTTCCCACTTTTACTAAACATGGAAATGTTTTCCATTCAGTTTTATATGGCAACTTTAAACATAAATAGGATTTGACAAGATTCCTCACCAAATGGTTTCAACTGGTGTTTCAAGTTAATGTAACCCTGGATTGTACGTCTTTATTGGTGTATTAATATTTCTAGTGATGGCCCAGGGCTATTCTATAGTGTCTGTGTAGGCAACTCCCAGTGAAGTCACAAAAGCTCTTTCTTTCTAATAGCAGTGGGAAAGAACCAAGTGCCAGAACAAACACAGAACTAAATCCACATATTCTATCTGTTACTTGAGTGCAGTAGCACTGAGGAGAAAATGGGAAACTTTATAGTCAGAAGTCTTACATGAAGCTTTGAAAACGTTCTACTTTCTTCAAGAATGACACAACAGCAAATTCAAATTCTACCTAGTTCTGTGTCATTTTATAATAAAACCATATCTTTTCTAGAAGCAGTGTTGACAGCAGAATAACCCCATTAGGTGTGCAGATGCTGACACTAGAAAAGACCCAAAGCTGAAAGATATCAATGAGCCCTACAGGGCGTTCCAGTTACACTTCAAGTAAACCTAAATTGATGTTATTAGTCTTCTTCCAGCTGTTTGTACACAGAAAAATGTTTACTTAGAAAATTTCTCTAAGCAATATTATTAATGGTCTTGAAAATAATATGCAATTGCTCCTATCTTTATACAGTATATCAAATCTATTAAAATCCTACTGAAATCATACTGAAGTGAAGGCTTTAAGGGGACTATTTTGAACCTTACAGAGGAAGTATCTCCTTTTACAGAAGAAAACTAATTTTATACATATGTACAAGGATGTATATGTACATATACATATGCTACATGTGTAGCATATGTACAGAATTTCAGTCACTGTCATTGTTTTAAAAACACAGTATGGCTAGACATGCACTGGACATGCTGAAGTTACAATTCTTCTCTTTCCAGATTTTGATCATGAATAAATTCTCTCAAGGGTACACACATTTTTCACAGAATAGGAAATGTTTTCTAAAATCTTTGCCTCTATTTTGACCACTATGCTGCTTTTATATATACATAACTAACAGAAGGGTAGCAATGTAATGAATTAGATCAGAGTATTATAACTTGAAACAGGGACAAAGAAAACAAATATGTGAAAGAAAAAACAAGTTGAAAGTGTGAACCTGTTTCAAGTCAGTGAATGAAAGGGTTATTCTGATATAAAATAACTGTATTAGCATGCAGGGACGTCTATGTAACAGCTCCGAGTATTATAATGAGGGAGAAATTAATATCTTAGTCCTAAATGGAACTTTATCTATAACTGAAAGAAAGTGAAAACCCCCTTTGTGTTCAAAGGAAAGGGTCCCTGATGCTCAGACAAAAATATTTTTCCCAATTTTTGTGCCTTAAACATTCATTTCCCAATGCAGCACAATTAATTCCACTTTTAAAACTACATGCAAAATTTTGGTACAACCTGCTTTATGTGACTGACTAGATCTGCATATTTAAAAAATAGAAAGTGTGTTCAACTATAACACCAGCTGTTATGTGTCCTCTCTGTGCACACACACACACACACAGAGCTCAAGTTGGAAAGAGCAACTAAGACCTGTTTGGCAAAAATCAGCATGTTGATTAGTAATGATATTAAATGTAGCTTCTTGTTAAATACTTACATACAGAACCTTGCCAGTAAAATGTAAAGAGATCAGGTACAGCTGAGAAAACACAGGATATGTTGGAACTTTTGCCATGTTTTTTATTCTCTGCTTGCAAATATGTAATTAAAATGTACAGAAATATTTCCGCAATATTTTAAAGTTATAACAAATCTTTTAAAAAATTTGTATTTAACAAATACAAATATCCTAGATAATGAATACAACATTTTCAGTTCCTAGTGCTATTACCTGAATTAATTTACCAAGCACACCTGGCATCTTGAGTACATGCTCGTATTTCACAGGAAAAATTAACTTAAAAGAGCAACTTTGGGGTCAGAACACACATTTACAATTAATTTCATATTTCACTGGTTCAGCTGCAAAATTCATCTTAGTTGTAAAAAGTAGACATCGTCCTTTCACTGCTCAATCTTCCCTCCTATTTGGATTACTTAGAAAAGTCACTTCCTAAGGCAAATGAGCTCAGATTATGATTTCGTCACAATTTTAGCTGTCTGGAAGGGTGCATTCAGTCTTTCCTTCAGAGAAAGTTTCCAGCTAATCACTGGTTGTCATAGATCCCTCTTGCATGGGTTCCAGCAATGAATTTCATTGCTATGACAAAATTCTCTACTTTGACTCAGACTCCACTTTGACTCAAGACTACAGACAAGTTAACGCTGAGTAACACAGCCTACCTTCAAAGCACCATTACTGCTCAGTTTCAAAGTCCATCAGAGGGCAAGGGTGTAGATACTTTTGAATTATTTAAAAAAAAACCCTTTCAAGTTCTTGAACTTGTTCTAAAATCTTTAATACAATCACACAGACACTGTATTCAATTTTTTACTCCTCCGTACAGAAAAACTGTCAATAAATCAGAGTGATCTTAGCAGAGAGCCACTGAGGTGGCTGGGGATAAAGCACTTGTCCTGTGAGAAAAGGCAGGAGAACCAGGCCTGGCTCATTCTGGAGAAGGGGCAGCTCCAGGGGCACCCAAAAGCAGCCCCCAGTGCACACAATGCTTTGTTGGGGAGCTGGAGCTGGGCTCTCCTCAGCAAGGCACAGAGGGAGGGTAAGGACGTGAGAAGTAGGGATTTGCCATAAGAAATATTTTCCTTAGCCTAAATTAATAACAAAAATTGTTTGAAGTTTTGGTTTGAACTAATTTTACTTCAGAAATATTTTTGTGACTTCTATTTTATGAACTGTAAAAATACTTTTCAGAAAATCCTCTAGATCCAGATTTATGAACTATTATTGACCATTAAACACTAAAAATGTATATAATGCTTTAAAATAGGCACTTATACATTTTAAAACAAAGAAAGCAAAGCTTCTCTATGTAGCAGTCTAGGGAATATATACAACGACAAAATCCCTACCCATGAGGTAACTGAAAACATTAGAACAACAACAAAACTAAAATGAAAATAATATGAAAAAATATTAATAGAATAGTATATTTTTAGTTGTAAGAGACCTACGGTAATCATGTAGTTTAACTGTCTGATCAATTCAGGGCTGAAAACATTAAATTGTGACTAAGGACATTGTCTAAATGTATCTTTGATAGGAACCTTTTAAAAAGCAATTAACAGGTTAAATTTGGGGTGAATTTTAAGAAAAATGTCAAGAAAACCCTATGGAAGAAAGATCATTTGAGCTGAACAAAGACAGAGTATATCTCCACTGAGATCATTAGAAAATTGATTCTGAATCCAGTTAAGGCAGATTCATTTCCCAGGACAAGAGACGGCTGGGATCCTTCAGCTTAAGATTTGAAACCCCATACTAGAAAAGAGAGTTCATTGGCAGAGAGTTCTCTAAATGTCTGATGAAGTTTTTAGTTTTGTGCCTATACCTCACACATAGGGGAATTTGAAACTAGAAAAATAACTCCAATGCTAACTTGTTTTTGGGTGGTAAACAGACTCTATTAAAGAAAGTTCATGGAAAAATAAGGTGGAGAAAAAAATGACAGATTTTTTCATGGAATCCATTGCTATTAAAAATGCAAAATAACTTCACAGTTTTGTCCTGTAAACCTGATAGAGTTTGCTGCCACTAGCTTGACTTTCCAGAAAGCTAACAATATTTGTCTCCAAGACTAATAAAAAATACTGATGTCTGTAATTTAAGTATTGCCCTCTACCCTGAGAAGTGTAAGATTCAGACTCCTCTACTAAATAGTCTTTTGACTGGTTCTAATAGCTTGTGCACATACCACAGAAAATCTCTCCTAATAAAAGATATTGTATTCACTGCATGTGACTGCTGTAGATTCAGTCACAGGCCCATTTACAAATGTCTTCTCTGAGCAGCTGTAAAATTAGGTCAGCCAAGCACTTACGACAAGCTACATCAGTCACGCAGAACTTCAGCTGCTCCTTGCCACAAATCTGATTCACTTAGCTTCCTCATGTAGAAGCAGCATTTGATAAATAAGAGGTTTGGTGTTAACATGTCTTAAAATAGCCAGCCATAATTAATGTCAGCTTGTCATTAAAAACACAGTTACTGATGACTCTTAAAGGTAATGCTTTTAATACACTTAATCAAGATAAGGCCCATTAAAAACTATCAGAATTTTCCCTCACTACTTTGATTCAGCAGCAGACACTGCTAGCTTAGAAGATCTTTTTCTTTTCAAACTATTGAAGTGTTAAGCAAAAGACCTCTGGGTTTGATGACTGCGACTGAAGCAATCAAAATTATAAATACGCACATTATCTGGCCATGTTTACAAATGACTGCAGCGATCCTTTTTAACACTGAGAGGCCACCATGTGTTTCAGTCACTGTTTGTGAATCTGTCTCCCTGATTAGTTGGTGCTCTCTGTAATAACCCTGGTAGCACTGAACATATGTCGTGGGAAAATCCTGTCAAGCAAAAAGCTAAGCTAATCTCATCTATCTTTGTCACTATTAATACATAGGCTTACATTTTCAGCTTTTTTGTTTTTGTTTTTGTTTTTTTTACAGGACAGTAGTAGATTTAAAACAGTAATTCTTCAAGCATTTTTTTTTACAGCTGAATAAAACAGTCTTTTGGACTTAAATAACATTAATGGAATCATTATAAAATGACTGGTCTTGTTGCCCAATTTAAATTCAAGGCATAGACTAGGACTGATAATCATTAGCCATACTTAATTAAACAAGGCACATGTAACTGAGACACTGAGCTAGAAAGCAAAATGTGGTTTGCTACCCCTACCCGTATCATGTATGAATGTATCAAAGCATTTGTCAGAAGAAATTCAATGTTTGCATCTGAAAACGAGTTTGGTTTTTTTTCTCCTAAAGCCGCAAACCTCAGAGAACCTTCAATGATGCAGTTATTGCTGATACATCTGTAACCTGGAAATCAGATACAGAAACACCTAGAATGAAGACTTGTAATAAAGTGCTGCCACAATTTTGATTTTTTGCACAGGTGTAGCATCTCAGATATCATTTATATTTTATTTAGAAAAACTACCTTTTTTAAGGTCAATAACGTTTTTTACACAGAAAACATTTTTCAGTAGTGCCTTTGTTGAAACATTGTTATAAATAATGCCTCATCTCCTGACTTTCTAATAGGCAAAAAGGACAATTATACAGTAATGCATCAAATACACAAGTTCATTCATGTGTAACAGCCACTGCCATGTTGTACTGAATCATCTGGTAGGGTCAACATTCTTCTAAATTAATTACAGCCACTTAGCAATAACAATAAGTGTAGTAGCCTACAATGTACTTTGCTCTGCCTATGCTGCCTGCATGGAAATGTTGCTGTTTCAGATGGCTGTTATGCAATTCATTCCTGAACATACAGCTTACACTTTACTACCCTCTTATTATTCAAGTCATGCTTACAATTCATGAGAGACTGAGCTAAGACCAACAGACCCCTACTCAACACTGATTTTATAATGCAGCTCAAGCCAAATGTCAATAATGAGTGCATGAGGAAAAAATCTAACATCCTCTGCTCCTCCAGAGCTGCTAAATTCTATAAGTAACTAGATGTACAACAGATGTTAAATGTGATTAGAGTGCTTGCTCACTGCTAATGTTTATCAGTAAAGCGAATCTTATGAAAAGTTAAGATACAAAACAAGTGCAGGGAATTACTTGTCTGTAAATCTCTCTCACCTCCCCCCAACACCAGAGAGATCACATTTTATAGAGTTCTTGCCTTTTTTTTACACTAGAAGCAGGAGGGGCTTGAGTAGGAGTCTATCACTCAAATTTTAAAAGATTATCAATAAAATAATCAAAATATGCTCCTTTAATGAGTAAAACTTAAATTGAAAAACAAGACTAGGTCAAACTTTTTCAGGAAACATTCTAAGAATGCTGTTAAAGAAACAAAAAATACATACTTAGAACCATCTGGACATAATCCTGTGCAATGTGCTCCAGGATGACCATGCTTGATCAGGGAGCTTGGACCAGATGACCTACTATGATCCCTTCCAAAATAATTCTGTGACTCTGTGATTCTGTGAAATCCTAATTAGAATTTGAAAAAGACCACTCAAACAGGAATCATCACTTAATTTTTGATATTATGAAGGCTAGAATTTGGTGAATGTTTTAGTTTGCAGCATTACTCATCAGTGCTCTTTTGAAGACGCCATGCCCTAAGCCTCAGTTGTGCCAGAGTATGTGTTTAAGTTTTTGGTGTGAAATCATCTCACCTTGAGCACGGACTGGGATGCCTAGTTTATACTGGAGATGATTTACATGCATCAGTTACAGAAAAGTCAAATCATTCAGTGCTCACAGACTAGCCAGGCACACAGAGTTTAAGAAGATATGGGAACTTTATGTAAATAATTCCTGAGTGAAAACTGAACCTGTGTTCATAAAGCCTACTCTGTCTTTTGTCCTGTAATATATTTATACACAATTGTGCTTATGTCTGACATCTCCCAAAAGAACCCTATGTTTTTCCAAACACCTATCCCACTGTATAAAATAGGTTTCACCTTCTCCAGATGGATGTTCTTAGTTGGGAATTATTCAAAGTATACTGATGCCATTTGGTTTATCTACTCCACTATGGCAAGACCAAAATTTTGCCTTTATGCAGAAAAAGATATACACAGCCAATTTAAACAAAAACAGAAACAAAAACCACAAAAAACCCACAAAAAAAAACAAACAAAAAAACCCCAAAAAACCAAACCAACAAACAAAACAAAACAAAACAAAAACCCAAAAAAAAAAAAAAAAAAAAAAAAAAACCACCAAAAACACCTGTATGAAAATCAAGCAGGAAAATTGGAAATTGTACAATATAATTAATATCTATTTTATATTGTTGTTATATTTTTAATTGTATTTTTATACATAGAGAAACTAAGTAACTGAAGTTCACAGCAATAAAGCACAAAACCAGTATAAAATTATATTTAAACAACTTTACAGTACAAGCTGAGCCAAAGACACGTTTCGTACATATTTTTGCAAAAAGGCAGAATTTGACTGTCACAGTAATTTATTCTTCATTACGGAAGAAGTGTCTGTAATGAATGTCACATAAAGCAAACTGAATGCTCTTTAGGGGAGGATCCTCAGCCTAAATTAATTGCTTAGAAAACCATTTCCACAAAGACATTCTTGCTGCCTACTGGCAACTTAAATGGCATATCTCAATCTGATTCCAGACAAAAGCACTGAAAGGTCTCCCATGCTTTAGTGATGTGTCAAAAAATATAATTATTATTTTCAGAAGCACATTTTGTACATCTGTGTAGGTGGATCTCAGAATCTTATTTTAACTTTAATGGCTATATCTAATGATTACTACCTGCTTGCAAAGGTCACTTCACAGGTCACTTGTACCTAAGAAATCATTCTGATATTACTGCATGCATAAATCCTCCATTAAACTTTGTAGAGAATATTAGAACTTTATTTTTAAAAGAAATGTAATTAGGATAAAAATGTAACTGTTTAAACTAGCTTATTAAAAAAAAAAACCAAAAAACTGTGAACCAATTCAGGTTATTCCCTATATTATTTTGGAGTTATACATAATTTTAAATTCCAGCATCAAAATTTTTTGTCGCTATGACAAGATTATAGTGACTCTCTGTTCACATAGAGGTGGGATTATAGTCCTCACAATTACCCTATTCAGCCATGTATTAAGTGATCCAAAATGCCGTACAAAAATGTAGTCCAATCTACAAATCAAAATATTTGATTCTAATGTGAGAAATGTCTTGAAATGTTCAGAGATCATCTGCTATTCATGCCTGCTTTCCCCATGGTGATGTCTGAAATGAATGCCAGTTAGAAATGGAATGAAGATTCATTTGTGATCCCATGACCAAAGTACTTTGTAGAAGCACAGTTTTAATATGAATCATCAATATCTTTTAAAAGTGCACATTATATATGCCCCATTACCCAATTTAATTACACTTAATTTATTTTATAGATTAACATCTTTTCAAGTGTCTCATTCTGTCATAAATGGTGACGTAAGGAAGTAAAATGGTACCTCTAAGACCTTTGTACACTGAAGTCACTCTTTCCTTCATAAATGCAACAGCTCCTCTCATCCTCAATGAAAGGTGGTGTTTAGTTTCATCACTATAGAAGAAAAGGATGGTAATGCCTACTTTTGACTGCCCTTCATACCACAACTCTCTTTAAAAACATTTTATTTCAAAGTGAAGAGTCTATTTCTGTTAAAAATAACTGCTCAGAATCTTTCATAAAATTTTTTAAGCAAGCCTTCCAATATGATTTTAGATAAATCATTCATGTAATCTTTGGAAAATTTGGTTACATTCTTAATTTCAAATCACTGAAAATTTCTTCAATAAAAGGACTTTCTTTAAGGAGCAGACTGTCTATTTCTCATCAAGCCTTTTTTCAATTAAACTTTCTAAATAAATAAGAAATGTCTCCTAGTAGATAAGTTTCATTTTCACTCTAATATCTTGTGGCTGCATTTAGAAAGATTTTTACTAAGAGAGGAGCTCATGGGAGAAGATATTAGGATCCAGGAGCTGCATGCAAAGTGCAGAAAAGGAAAGAAAATTTCAGCTTTGTTTTGGGAAAGGAAAATTTATTGCTTTTTCAAACTGTATTTCTTTTCCCTTGCCCCCACCCCCATGTCTGGTGCATTTTGACTTTAAGAACACCTTTGTAGTTTTGCACATCATACACATTCTTTTTGAGGGCTGTATTAGATCCAAGCACTGCTTTTCAGGCTGAAAGGGTGCTAAACATTCACACAAACAATGAGCTTCCTAGAATTTTCTCTCAGGTTCCAAATCCACAAGCCATCACATATAGCCTATCAGTATCTCACAAGGAGAAGGAAAGTACTTTTCTTAACCCACCTTCTAGTTTTCTTCCACTCTCATATATCAAGTGTATATGATGTTCTTCACCCACCTTCATTTCATCCTTTCTGCCTGAACATTACATACAAGTTGACAGCTCACCACAGCATCAAAAGGAAGAGAAAGAACTGGGGGGTTTTGTTAGAGTGGACAGTCAAAAAATATGTTAACAGGAAGACAAAAGAAAATTCTATACTTGTGGCAGATAGTATATATAGTTTTGACTAAAATGGCATGTTTCACACTTTTCAAAAATACTTCTGGGTGTTTCTCAGTTTTTTACAAAGGTTTAAAAGGTTTCATGTGAAGATCTTGAAAATGATCCGAAGTAAAACTGAAGGTATTTAATGTAGACTTTAAAATAACTGTCCAACAAATAAAAATACAAAATGTACTCATATTCCTGTACATGTTTTCAAGCAAATGACAATAGCTGCATCCAGGCAGACAAGATGTTTCATTATAGACAATGGAAAATTTAACAGCTGGCAATGCAGTAAAGACACTTCTCTTCCTTCACTTCACCTCCACTTTCATTTAACAACTCAAACATTCCCCCTCTTATACTGGTCCTTTACAAAAGGCAGCAAGACAGAAAAAATCCTCTCATTTAAACCACCTTTATTTCCTTGATTTCAAAGTACTCTTCAAAGTACTTGCCCAACTCACAAACGTATTTAAGCTCAGATCAGTTACTCTGCCTGGGGGTTCAGAAGGAAGTGTTGGCAAGCAGGAAAACACAGTAGGAAATGCCTCTGCTAAGGCACAAATCTTTGAAGTTTCTGATACACTATTGCTATCAGCTGTCCTTTCTTATCACATTCCTTTTATAAAGGACTTCCTTGCTCTTGACATTTTCCAGACTCCAATGTCTCTACTATCCAAATAGTTTAAAAAGTCATAAGGAGTGTACTGAGCACATATTAAATTGTAGACAGTGATGCGTATATTTACATATATAAGCAATACACATTTAAAATGTATCTTAGCATTTTTGTTACCCTAGATTCTACTGAAATACAAGAGACAATTGGATAGTGCATGAGTCCTTGAGGAATATGTTAGAGTTACTGCCACGGTCACTACAATGAGAAATGATTGGTCTGCTGCATGTATCTGTGATTTTTAACTAGATTCTGCTTTTTTCTTCCTCTCTGATTCTCAGAAAGCTTCTCCTGTTCTGCAATAAGCTGGATACAATTTGAATTTAAGTTATCTCAGATCTCACTCTGAATAAAGAAACACAAATCAGATTTCCCACAGAATGTTTCACCAGGGAGAGGATTCTTGTGAAGTGAAGGTCAGTGAACATAATGGTCAGAGTCTAATAGAGGAGAAATTTCCACTTCCAATAAGCTTATAAAATTAATTAGACTTTGACTATTTTTTCTTCTACATAAAAAGAGTATGGATGTTTTCATAAAGTCTTCTATGGCACCCTAGATAGAAGAATTTCTTTCCTCTCTTTCCCTGCATCAGATGCATCTTCATTAAACTGTGTTCTTTTCTGAAAATGTTATTACTTTTTCAGTCATGACAGAAACAGAGGTTGTGCTGTGAAGCTCTATTTTGTGTTTAACAAACCATATAACCAGACCTGTTATTGTGTGTTTCTCTGTCTTTGAATCTATTCATGTGGAGGCATCCTTGAATTTAAAATTAGAGTAGGAGAGGCATCTTTTATATTTATTAAAGGCTGTCTTTTCATCTGGCTTTTTTCACACCCTGTTTTAACAGGGTATTAATTCCCAGTACGGAATTCAGCCACACACAGCAGTGATTAGATTGTAAAACCTAAGCTAGAAAACACCCTCAAAAAATTCTGGCTAAGAGGTGACCCAAGGAAGAAATACGATTGTAGTTTGATGTGGTTATTTCATAAGCAGCCGGAGAGGAAAATCTCAGAACCATGCTAATACAAATCAAATTTCAAAATTGCTACCGTTGTTTGTTGTAAGTACTTGTGTTCACTAAAATCTTCCCAGAACATACTAATAACATTCCTAAAAGTTTAGCAGAAACAATGGTTCATTCCCTTTCCCATTAAAAAAAAACCAAAAACAAACAAACAAAAAAATCCACCAAAAAAAAAAAAAAAAACCAAACCAAAAAACCAAATCAAACCAAAAAAACCCCAAAACAAAACACCAAACAAACAAAAAAACCAATCAACCAACAAAACACTGAGGAGAGTGCAGAAATATTTTCCTTGACTCCTTGACTTGTAAAGGGAATGAGAACATCTCCTGGTAAGATAGGATGAGAGAATCGGACATAGACCTTGACAAAAGGTTCCTGGGAGCTCATTTAACACCTCCCAGTACCTGAAGGGTGCTTACAAGAAGTATGGAGAGGGTCTTTTTACAAGGGTATGTAGCAACAGCATGACAGGGAAAGCTGAAAGCTTTGGGTGAGATGTAAGGAAGAAATTCTTTATTGTGAGAGTGGTGAGGTTCTGGGTTGTGCAGAGAAACTGTGGATGCCCCTGTGGATGTCTGGGTTGGATGGTGCTGTGAGCATTCTGGTCTAGTGAGAGGTGCCCATGGCAGGGTGGTTGAAACCAGGTCATCTTAAAGGTCTCTTCCAACCCAAGCAGTTCAGCGGTTTAGTGATTTACACCACAGGAGAGAATAGGAAACTCCAGTTTTATATGCCCATTCTTAAATGTTATTACAAAATTCATCAGTCTGCTTGAAATTCTAGGAAAAAGAAAAGAAAAAGAAACAATCGATTTAGCCCTATGGCAAAAAAATCTAGAAAGATTAAGGAAATTTCATTTAATTCTTGTAGTTGAAAAGAGCTGTTGAAAGATAAAGAGTATCCTAAGTTCTTAACTGTAACAGCTTTAGAGTGACATCACGACATCCTTTTTTCTCAAATAACTTTCCCTTGCTTTAAAAACGGATAAAACTCTTTATTAATGATTTAACTACTTAAAGTATTTCTAACATTTTTGCATGCAGTTAAGTCAGGTTAAGAAATGTGATCTATAGAAAACCACTAAAATGTAGAAAGAGAACGGTGATGTTTAAATATTGAATAAACTTCTGTCTCTTACAAAAGGGAAAAAATAATATAATAATAATAAAATGTATTCCTTTTGTTCCAGATACCTATTCCAGTGAAATAAAAAAATATAAAAATAAAAACAAAACAAAACCCAAAAAAACCAAAAAAAAAAAAACCCCCAAAAAACCCAAAAAACCAAAAACAAACAAACAAACAAAACAAAACCACCAAAAAAACCCCACACCACCAACCACCACCTACAATTGCTTCTTGCTTTTGCTGTTTCTGATAAACACCAAAGGAATAATTATGGTCTGTGCTTTTGAAAAACCTCTTTAATTCAGTATTCATTACACATAAAGGTTACTAGAATCACTCCTGGCTGATGGTGGTTGTAATGCAGAGGGGGGGATCTTGCAAACACACCTGTCAACCTCAAACTCTCAACAAAGTCAACAAAACTACATCGACAAGATAATGCATTAAAACATAACCTTTTACAAAGTCAAGGCTAGAGTTCAGAAGCAGCTTCTACAAACTAATTGTTCTTGAATGTGTATGCAAGCAATTGACTGTTGTTAACAGTGATGTTTGTGCAGCAAGCTATTATGGATTATTTTCCTTGAAATGAAAATAGTGATAATGCTAGAGCCATCTTCCCAGCAATTCAAAAAGCTGTTTTTACATCTCTACCTCAATAAAATAAAATGTCCTGCGCATTAAAAATGTCCTGTTTCATCTAAATGGCAAGCTATTGTGTTAAGTTTAGTTGGTTATAGTTTAAAATTAACCATCTCCTCGAAAATATTTTAAGGGTTTTTTTTCCTCCCATCCACAATTATTCAACCACTGTGTTCATCTTAATAATGTTTGTATACAGTTTCTTTGGTTCCTTTCAATTCATAAAGTCTCACTTCAGTCTTTCAAGTCAAATTCAATAGTAGTAATTACAGTAGAATTATTTTCTAAAGTACTGAAGGCAGGGAATGAATTTCCTTGGTGGTTTTTTCCTCATTTTTCTCTTTTTTCTTTTTTTTTTTTCCTTTCTTGTTAGTGTGATTGTCTGTGTGAAACAGCAGAAGGCTTTTCTGAAAGCCTCCCAGTTTTTGACCTGTCTTGAATCTGTCTCACTTGGCTACAGATGGCCTATCAAATCCATCAAGTCCTGATTGGAATAGATTACTAAATTGTTGGAGCACTGGGATTAGGCCCATCTGTCTGCAGGAAGCTCTGTAATCATGATGAGAGGTTATTGTTGCCCGGGAGATGAAAAGCAGCAAACCATGCTTCACTAAAGGATCAACCAAGGCTTTCCATAAAGTAAAGGAGATGGAAAAGAAATCCTATTATGCTGAATCCTGCGAACACCAGCAGGGTGCTGTAAATATTCTTGAAATACTGCTTCAATGGACATACATCTTTTTGGGATGTTCTGTGAGAAAGGGAGGTTTAAATACAAGCCAAAATTGTCTCTTTCATTGTAAGAGGATGTCATCACAGTTTAAGAAAGCTGGAAACTTTGGTTTCCAGACTGACTGCCTGTTTGATTGCTAGTAGTCTTGAAGTTGAGCAGCTGAACTGGGATGAAAGTAAAGGTTAGCTCTGTCCTACCCACCAAAGCCAAGTGTAACTAGTCTGTAGAGGTATTTGGTATGTGAATTGACCATATTTAATCAATTTCCTAATTTGAGGTTTTCTGATTTCCTAAGTTAGATCTCTGAAAATACCAAAAATATAATTGCAGGTAATGCTGAGAGTCTTCTGACTTCATTCATTGCATTTTTAGAGTTTTCATCATGGTTCAGCTGTTGTCTGGAACAAACCAAAGTTCTTTGAAATGTTTTCACTGAAAAACTTGAACTGCCCCTAGACTTTCAAACCAAGGAGGTATGAAAGTGTCATTAAAATTTTTGCATGGAACATAATAAACTCTAGTTCAAATTTCTGCTATGCCTTCTTTACCACAGAGTTCTGGAAAGAAAGGTCATGCTTTTGCACTCATCAGAAGGCATTCAGAGCAAGGAGCTGTTCTAGGACAAAGCCTCAGGAGTGGATAAGTTTCCAGAATGGAGTGCCAACAGCATTTACTTCTTTCCTCTCCCTTGTTCTCTGCTTCAGCCATTCCACCAGCCAAAGAGATCTGATGACTCATGAAAACCCTTATGTGATTATGGTACTTTTATTTTCTCATACAAATAATTTAGAATTTGGGGTTTTTCTTCACTTTTAGTTTAGTAAAGTTTTTTTGGTTCTTGTTTTTTTGGGGTTTTTTCATAACTTAGGAAATACTTTTACCCCAAGAGACAATGGGTATTTTACTGTTCTTTCCAGCAGCACCAGAACTTAATCTCTATATGAAAAGTTACTCTATTTGTATTTTAAAATTATAATTTCTATAGACTTATATATAAGTGTATGATTCTTTTGGGTAACAGTATATATGTGTGTTATAAAGATTGTTGGGACTTTTAAGAGAAAGAATAAGGTATATGAGATTTCAGGTTTGTTTTTTTTTTTTTTTTAAAGATAAAAGCTGAAGAGCTTTATGCATTTGCCTTTGAGAGTACTTTAATGTACTGGTTTGAAAGCAAAACCAGTGAGACTCCAAGTCAGAAATACAATTTGATAGAGAGAGAAGAAAGAAACAACATAAAGGGTAAAAATAAAATAAAATAAGATAAATACAATAGTACAAAGGACCACTGACAGAGTCAGAATGCAAACCTGACACCCTGTTGGTCAGGATGGTGGAAGCAGCCCAAAATAAGTCCTCCTGGAGTGACAGATGTGGCTCCATTGGAGTAGAGATGATCCTCACGAAAGACTCCAGTTTTCCTCTGGGATCCTATGGAAACAGCCTATCTTGGTGTTTGGGATTGCTGTTTTTATCCTCCTGGAAAGGTTTTGGCTCCTCCCACTGGGTGGACCATCTCCCAATGGAATGAGGTGATGTTATCAGTCATGTGAGAGGCCTTCAATGCCCCATTCACAGGTGATGTCCCTCGCAGGAGGATGGGTGGAGGAAGAGATAAGGAGGCACTGCCTTTTCTGGTGTTATCAGGTGTTCCATTAACAGAAGGCATCCACCCTCTTCCCCCTCTGGGGTTACAAGAGATAAGGAACAATATCTCCCAACAGGTTTCAACAGATGAAAATAGAATACACATTTTTGGTTACATTTTTCAACCCAAGACATTTAATGAAAACTGAGTTTATGCTGCTGCTTAGGACAAATTGTGTCGGAGTCCATGTTTCCATGGATCCTCCACAGAGAGTGAAAAGTACAGAGATAGAATTAAAGCCTTTAGAAAAATGAGAATATATAAAAGCTTTAGATCCATAAAGTAGAAATCTAACCCTTAGCTTTAAGCTTTACATGCCCTAAGTCCTAGTTCAGTGTAGAAGGACACAGCTTTAGGCCTAGTGATAGAGTACAGACATAACAAAAATAGAGTAGGGTACTGTTTATAATTTTTAGTATGAGTTTTATGTACAACAAGGTAGAACCTTATGCTAGTAAGATAGAGTTTTACGTTAATAGATATGCTATGTGCGTAGGTTTTGACACTGATTTTCATAGTTTTACGAACTTTAGAATTGTACCTAGATTGGTTAGTGTGTAGATAAAAAATATGAATATGCATTTTGCAATTTGGGATAAAAAGCCTCTGTGTCAGTCAGTCAAGGGGACGGATTTGAGGAATTGGTCGAGTGATCAATCTGATCTTGGACTTTGGTAGTGAGAGGATGGACCAAGACGAAGATAGGGGATGTTACTTGAAACACACAAAAGGCTGAAACAGCAGAGAAAATAGGAAGGTCTAGCAGTTAAACATCCCCTTCCCTCAAGTTTTCTAAATGATTGCAGACCAAGCTTCCAAACCAGAATTACTGCCACTGGAAATTAGAATCTGTGAGTAATATTTTCCTTCTTCACTTAGAGTAGAGGAATAATATATATCGTCTTCTTTGAAGACAGTAAAAACTTGTATTTGTTTGTATGCAGTATAAATTGGGACATAAATGTTAGAGTTTTCTGGGTTCTGATGGTAACCTCAGGGCAGGGTCCCAAAGCCACTGTCTCCATCCTGTCCTCAGATCCTACTGCTCTGGTCCACACACTTCTCACAGGCTCCCTGCCAGTCCTGTGAAAACACCTGTGGACTTCTGCTCGTCAGTCACTTCTGTGGTGCTGTGTTCCATGGCGCTGAAAATAAGGGATGAGCAAGATTTTCACCCCTTTCTGACCCATCGAAGTCCCACATGAAAAGTACACAGACAACACACCAACAGGCTAGCCAGAGCACAGACCTCCAGCAAGCTTGGCTTCTCCTTAACTAACCAAGCCACAGGATGATCAAACACACACTCTGGCACTTCAGGTTCTTGTGGTCCCCTATGTAAGCTGCACAGGTACTTACAGAACTCCCTTACCAAAATTACAAATTATATTTTACAAATGTGCTCATGTTATAAGTGTTTAAGTGGATTTTCTCTTACTGCTATGTCTGTTCTAACACACCTCTCCAATGTCCTTGGAAAAAGCCAACTAGGACTAGGAACTGAATTTTTTATATTTTAATTTCTAGTTGGTGATATAACAACTGATGTGGTTTTGCTTCTAGATTTCAAATTCCAAAATTTTGAAACTGATGGTCGAAACTGTGAACATGTAGGCCTTGCACATTGCAAAAGATTTATGCCTTACAATAACAGGATATATGTCATGGCATCATTTTCCCTACTTCTTTTAGTTAAAAAAAAATTAGACAATTGTTTCCTAATATGATATAGTGGATACACTGTAAAACCACCTTATAAATAGTATTCTCCAAGTGTTTGTGATAAGAAGAAAAATGGAAGCAAAATGTTACATCATAAATATTTTGCAGAGATTCTTAAATGATTCTTTAATGCCTGTGAAAAATCAAATATTGGTACATTCTTTTCTCCTACACCTACTTCTCTCACAATCTAATAATGTGTATTGTGTTTTATCTGCTATGTGTACCTTTCATTTTGGTCAGAGCCTTTAACCCTCCACTTTTAATATAAAATGCCATAACCATACTGTGGTAGGTTAGGATTGATTGACAAGTGCATATAATTGTGGCTTCAGTAGTGGAGTATGTTTTACAGTTGCAAAAAATGCACAACCTTGAAAATAAAGAAGTGGTGCCCTTTCTCTGGGATAAAAGGATTGTATCAAATTGGTTCATTTCCTTAGCAGAATGAAATAAAAGGCTTCCGTTGACAAAGAACACTTCCCAAAGGGCTGCTGGAGGAAGTCTCTTTAACTAGATAACACTGCACCAATTAGAAAATCAAACAAAGTAAAAGCAGAATTTTTGGGAACACTCCACTTTTACCCTCATTCTATATTCAATCATGTATGGAAAAGATAAAAGAGAAGAATGAAATAACTATAGAAAAAAATATATAAAAATATATAGTATATAGAAAAATTAGGATTTCTGTTAAATGAATAAGTTGGTGAACAAGAAACACATCTTGGATCCTCCTAATTAAATATTCTGCACCTCAACCTCTGTTAATTCAGTTCCAATTTCTGACAACAACAATTAAATGTAATCCTGATTCTCTTACTCTGGATTAGTGGTGGTCCTGTTTTACTTGAATGCCTTACGGCTGGTGAGGGGCCATAAAGAGGAAAAAGAGATTCAAAGGCATGATGCAAGATCGGGTGTCTGTGGCAGGGGAGGAGCTGTGGTTTCAGCACTGACACAGATGTGTGCAACGGCAGGTTGATCTTTCTATTACGTGCTGGGCATTACTGACAGGCAGAGATGGTCCAGCTCAGGTTGTGAGTGTGCAAGGGCACCCAGGCACCATACACCCTGGCTAACAAGGAGTAACAGAATAGATCACACCCTCCAAGGGCTGCCCTCATGGACTTTGCAGGAAAGCACCTTCCTTTTCTCCAAACTGCCAAGGGAACAGTTCTTATTACCCCGCCAGTACTGGTACCCTCTACTGCTTCTTCTCAATCACTTATAAAGCTCCTCAGCCCCCCTTCTCTTTGGAATCATATATTACTGAGAAGAAGAATCGTTCCTTACATGTCAGGAGTTGCTGCACCCTTTTAACTAATGGCAAGTTTCAACCCAATAGTAAGATTAATGGCAAAAAGTTACAGAAATCATATCTGTGGGAATAAAGTTTTGGTTACACTCAAGATATATCCGCTTTTGTTCCAGATTTAATATTTGATCAGAGATACATCACTATTCTCTAGATATGTGTGTTTTCAGAAAAGTGTGAGGCAAAGCTCACACTGTGCCAGGTGCAGAACTTCTGGGGCTCAGCCTGCTGGCAGTGAAATAGGGATTCACCACCTGTCCCACCCTCCTCCCTGTCTGGCTGTGCTTGAGCTCTCCTTCACGGACACCAGCACACCCCCAGTGCACGTCTAACACAACAAAACCATGTGCTGACCGAGAGGGCCCTTGGAAGCGTCCTTGCCAGTACAGGTCTTTGCCACTGTCTCCAAAGGAATGAATCTCTGTAGACAAGCTGAATCAGCTGAATACAGATATGAACACATGGACACACAGACAAACTGAAATAACTGGTGAGCCAGCAACTAAAATAGAATACAGTTTCCTTACGAAGAAGTCCCATTACATACATTTATTTTAAAGTCATTTTTCTGTGAGTGTTTTCCTTAAATAACACAATATGTTTATTATCACTTAAACAAAATATATATGTGTAAACAAGATTTGGGTTTTGAAATGGTTAAAAAGTTGTTTAACCTTTTAGCTTTTCTACAGCAATCAACATGTCAGGTGGGAGAAACTACATATATAGACTGTTTTCAGCCACTGGACTAATTCAAAATAACTTCTCTGTATCCAGTGTTTCAAAATGCATTACACTTTGATTTATTAAAATGCTCAGTACATAAAAAATGTGTACATTGTTGAATTGATTCAATTGGTGGTTCAATTGATTAGTAAAAGTGTATTCATTAATATTTAAAAATGTTATGTTCCCTACGCAAGGCTCCTCTGCAACAGGTTTACCAATTCTGAACAAATGTGGTTTTAGTAATCCGCACGTCTGTATGCATTTAATACAATAACTCTCTTAACACATTTAATTTAAATGTCAAATTTAATCTCATTTTAAAATGCTGCTTTCCAAACAATACGTCCTGACCGTCAAAATGTTCTTGTCGTGAAGCTGATTTCTTCTTCCAAACATTAATTGGGAAAAGAGATAAAGGAAAATAGATCTCCTTGAGAAGCTAAATCGCTGTTTACATACCTGGAGCTTTATTGTATATGGGGGTTATTGTAATCATGTCAGCATTTTTTAATATTTATTTAAAATAAACAAATATAATCTTAGTTAAATCATGCTCATAAGTCAATCAATCAATCAATTCAGCTCCTACACACACTTTTATGATTTTAAAAATATGATTTTAATTTTATGACTCAATGGTGAAATTAAGGCATACTTTTAGAGACATCTTGGAATACAAAAATGGGGGAGATTTTTTCGCCTAAAGCTTAGATTGTTACAATTCTGTCTTTTGCATCTATCCTGGTTTCTTCAAGAGACCATTTAAGCTTACAATCTGAAGTCTGTCTAATCATTGCAATTAAAAAAGTTGGAATAAATTATGAGCAGTAAAAAAGTAAATAATATCCAGTCTAAAAGTAGGACTAATTATGAAGCTGTTGCTGGATTAAGTTGTTTATACTGAAAAGTATTAAAGGGATTAGTCTAAAGCTTTACATACTGCAGCACAGAATTAATATGCGGGATTTAGATACTCAAATTAATTCAGGTGCACCAAAGAATTATATGGAAAAGGAATACTCGACCCAGCTAATGGCCACACTAGTCCACCAAGCTAATTTATATTCATGTACTTATTGACCTCACTACACACTCACAAAAGGACAGTTCTAATGCTGATGTGTGCTTCCAAGGCTGTCTCCATCCACTGAATCTAATCACAGCCGACTTCAGTAAGAAGACAACAATGTACCCCCATGGTTATCATTTTGCTCCAATGAAGTGTTTCCTGAAGGACAGATGTGACTCTCTTAGGTCTCTGTGTACATATGTATGTGGTCTAAATTCTGATCTTTATGCAACAATGAATCACTGCCAGTTGGAGAAGCCTCAGAATACACATTTGAGAGGAGGACCCATTCCAGAATATGCACACATAATACAAAATCAAACAAGCTAACAAACAAAACCACAGACACAAAAGCAAACAAACTAACACAGACCCCCCCCCAAACAAACAAAATATGCACAAATCCAAACGGGCAAACAAAACAATCAAACAAACAAAAGCCCAAATCAAAACCAACCAAACCAATGAACCAACAAAAAAAAAAATCCCAAAAAACAACTTGCCTATCAAGGAAAAATCCCTAAAACCAAGACCCAAGATATACTGGACACTACAGCCAACAATGTATGGAGTGCTGTGAACAGGAAGAAAAAGAAGAGAAGGAGGTGTAAGAAGTATGTCTCTAGTATGCAACTCCTATCTACACACACCAAAGCAAATTAAAACATTAAAATAAAGTGCAATAAAATATGATGCAAGGATATACTTAGTAACACAGCCTTTTCAAAATCTGTGTCATAAATGGGATCAGGCTGCTTTAATAACAACTATCAGACAGATATGTGACCTTGTGGAAAGATGTTTACTGAACTCCTAAGCAAATAAAGAACAATAGTTGATTTCAGAAAGAACTTAAAAAACCTGTTTACAGGATTCTGATCTTCAGCAATGACAAACAGGCTTTATCAAATAAACAGAAAAACAAATAAAACCTTTTAACACTAGGTTTATATAACCATCAAAAGGCAAAGACAACACTCGAAGAGACAAATAAAAATCCTACATCCACTTTAGAGCTAAGACCTAAAAGAATGAAGAAACCTTTTTGGGTAGAGAAGCAATAAACTGCAGACAAAACTATAAATTCTATTTGGAGAGGTCAGTTAGAGGTGATCATAGCGCTGTGTAATGCAGCTTTGCATCGGGGCAATGCTGACATGGTCTGGTGAGAAGAGGCCAGGAGAAGCCCTCCACTGATTCTCTCAGAATCTGGACCTGTCTGGAGCAACCAGGCTAAAAATAGTGGTACCCCTAAGCTCAGAAAGTAAGGCACACTAGAGTGATGAGAGTGAAACAATAAACCTTGATCTGCCTACTATTGACTATGTTCCACCCTTACCTCATGTGTGACAGCTTAGCAATGGAAAGAGACAGAAGCATTCACAGGCCTCAAAATCCTTTGACTGATAAAGAGTTTGAGGTTTTTTAAATCCTGATGTTGTATTTAAACATCTTATGGCTCTGCAATAAAATTTCATGATTTTCAACAGCACAAAAATAATTAAGTTTCAGTATTCCTCAGTCTTCTCAGTGATGAAAAATGCCTGGCTAGGACCTCTTTGCTTGAAAGCTTTAGCTCCTCAGATCCAAGGTTTCCAAAGTTAAATCATGAGACAATTGAGCCCTTATTGCTCTAGTATGTACTCTTCTAAGAGCTTTCTTACCCCTGGAAAACATCCTCAAGCTTCTCTCTAGATTATTCCTTCTGTAATTCTTCTCCTCACAAAAGGAGGTATTATGACAAAATCAGGGGTTAGACTACTTATTTTAAAGTTGTGAGAAATAACCTCACTTTTTAGATCACCTGTGCAGTTGTGAACTTTTTTACTCTTTACAGTTTTGTTTTCTATTATGATTGTGCTCTTTTGGAGTCTTAGTTACTACCAAAGTGTAGTCCAAACACTTCAGATTAAGATATTCTTTGCGCAGCAAATCCAGCTTGTTTTGCTTATGGTAGACCTCTGAATCTCTATTTTTCCTGTCCCACATGGATTAATCTTTTTTTTTTTTTTTTCCTTCTTTCCCTTTTATCAGTAACTTGGCTTCTCACTCTCTGCAAGATTTGGCTTCCCTGCCTCCCATCAGCAATGCCTGAAAGTCCCTGAAAATGTGTGTTAACATTCTATAGTTCTCATAGTAATGCTCCCAGTCCTCTGGATTACTGTGCTGCATTCAGCTTCATCTATTTAATTCAAAACTACTGAATATATCACATTCTGCACAGACCAAAATAAGGTAAATGCTAAAGGTGGCAGCCTTCAGATTATCTCCCATTTACTGACTCATGTTGCTAGCAGATATAGGACAAGCACTATTATGAAATTTCCTTTGGGAGAATCCTTTCAATTGCCTTCTGCGTATCCAGAGAGTATGAGCTCTGACAGAGCTTTTAATTGTTCCACTCTTCTGCCTGGGGTACTTTTCAAAATTACTTTTCATTCCCGATACCATGCAACCACAACACGGTTTCTTTTTTCTTGTTTATATATTCAAAAAGGGTCTTAAAAGGAAAGGTCACAGAAGACAGCTGTCAAAGGCACCCAGTTATCCCTTGCCTAGGCTGAAAGTTGAAGAGATTTTATTTCTGACTACAGTGCTCTTGGTAGCAAACACACATCTTGTCACTCCATCAAGTTCCACAGGAGGAAAGAAAGGGAGAGCTTGGTCTTCTTACACTGGGAGAAGTCCATCTAAACACAGTCTTCAGCTACCTACAGGGGAATCTACCAAAGACAGACTCAGTCTCTGGCTGCAGAAAAAGCATTTCTGTGCATGCATGACATTTCTCTGTCATGCACAGAAAAATAATCAGAGGCAGTGGTGTCAATCTGCAACAGCATGAGTAAGTATCAAACCTACTAAAAAATAAAGAAGCTTTTTTCTCCCATGACAGAGAAGCAAAGAATAAACACCAAAACAGGCTGTTTGGGGAAAGTGTAGAGATACACAAACTCATCTGGACATAGCCCTGATCAGTCTGGTCTATCCTTGAAGCAGGATTTTGGATCAATAGACCTCTAGACACATTTCTTAACTCAAATTATCCTGTAGTAATCTAATAATTATACTTTTTCCAGATCTAAGATCTTCTATGACAAAATCATTGTGTAGGTATAGAGGTTTTAGAAGGGACCTCCAAAGTCATCTAGTCTCTTTTTCCACCAAAGTCCAGGACCTGTTTTAAGCTTTCATTTTAGATAATTGTCAGATCTATCCCTAAATATAAAAGGAGGAAACATGTCCCCATACCCCTGTTGTTCTCCATCCACAGATTTACAGAACCATTCCAGCTGCAGCCCTCCACTGGTTTTATGGTTAACTTTTCTTTTCCTGAAATGTGATCCATAGCCCTTTTTTGCAATCCATCATTGTATTGTCTCACTAGAAAGGTGGATTCAGAATTTTGAGGAAGGAAACTCTCCTTGTGCAATTACAGACACAGGTTTACACAGGAATGTACAGAAATGTATTAATAAGAATAGAAATTCTAAATCTACCATCTATTCCTTTTACAAATTAAAAAAAAAAAAAAAAAAAAAAAAAAAAAAAAAAAAAAAAAAAAAAAGCCACTGAATATTGACCAAAATTCTCATTAAGAAATCTCCATTGCACATTTTGCTGTTTTTTCTACAGGCACAATCCCTTAAAAGTTGTTTTCTTGGAATCCTTTTTGACATAGCTGTAATGACTCTTGACACAAACACATAGTAGAGGATTTATCATTTTCTCACTAAATAGCCCACTTTTAGACACTTAAGTCTACACACATAAATCCATGGATCTCAGAGCCCCAAAGGAATTGGCTGATGTAGTTGCCAATCCATTCTCCATGATATTCAAAAAGACATGGCAGTCAGGCAAAGTCCCAGCTGGCTGGGAAAAGGGAAATATTTCACCCATTGTTAAAAATCATAGAAAAGAGGACCCTGGGAATTACTGACCTGCCAACCTCGCCTCTTGTGTCTGGGAAAGTCATGGAACAGACCCTCCTATGGATGACACATGGAGGATAGGGAGGTAATTCAAGACAACCTGCAGGGTTTCATGAGGTTGCTTAAATTCGAAAACAAATACTACAAGGTAGTATGTGAGATGTGAGGTAAGGTATGTGAGATGATTTTTGGAGGAAATTTCATAATTTAATTGGTACACAATAATGTGGTCTCCTCCTGAAGAGACTGCTTTCTTTCCTAGTGGACGTAGCAACCTTCCCCATTAATATATGACATAGTATATGTGCAGTGATGTGGAATATTTGGGTGCATCACTCTACTAAAGATGCAGTGTTAAAGACGGCAAAAGTATCTGAAAAATTTATAATGCAGATTTGAGCAGTGTGAACGAAAAATACTCCTCTTCTTCAAATTCTATTGTCCAAGAGCTAAAAGAAAGTTCAAATGATAAATTGCTTCAAGAATCCAAACAGTATTGCCACAATGTCAGGTGCACTTCTCACCTCAAGGAATTTTTATTTTGAGCCTCAAACAGTAACTGTACTTTACAGATTCAATAAGGATCTGGTAAAAATGAGTCTAGCTTTGTTGACAGCTGAATCCTTGCAGAAGCCAGATCTGATGATTTCCCTGATCAGGAAGAAAAGAGAGTTTGGGGGTTTGATTCACAACTAGGAGTTCAATATCAAGATTTTTTCTTGTGTTGCTGTCACGCAAAACATCCAAGCAATCTGAAAATGACCTTGAAACAAGGTAATCTACAAACCAGGACACTTTGTTCTGTTGATACATGCTGCAGTGCAGTGTGTTGCGACAAATCCTGATTGGGACACAGGGATCACAGAACAGTCACAGGTGCCACAGCCTTGTTTCTATCGATTGTAATAAATGTGGTACATTAATTCGTGTTTTGGTGCATGTCAACTGTAAATATGTTCTGTAAAATAAAAATGCCAGCAGGCCAGGCACGAAACCAGCTAATCCCAAATCGGCTGACACCCCAGAACAAATATTCAGAGAAGGACAATGCCTTGCCGGGAATCGGGACTCTGCTATTGACATCAGAATGACAGGAAAATCAAGATCGAAATCAGTCCTCCAGGGGCAGCAAAACTGCGAACTGCTCAGCCATTACCAGAGATACTATCTGGGAATCGTCTCTCCATTCAGAAATTCATCTCCCGTTCATACTGCGGAGGGAAGAAATCAACACCCATCCTTTCTCAGGGAAGCCCCATTCAGCCCGACGGACAGAGGAGATGAATTTGAAAAAATCACCCCAAAAACAAGGAACTGTGGGGAAATCCTCTGCCACAGGCCAAATAAACTGTATAAAACCAGGACCCCAAAACAGACCAGTTCGTGAACGAGGGGGTTACAGCGTGCTAGGGGCTGTGACTGGTTCACCCAGCAGCGATCCCGTGTATCGGCGCTGTACTTCCGATTGTTGCTTTTGCCCAAATTTCTGCCTTGTAATTCTTTAATTAATAAAATTATATTTTATTAATTGGAATAAAATTGACATTTATTACACTATGAAACAAAAAGATTCAGCAAACACCCAGATTCCCCAAACACAAACATGTAAACTGTAGAAGGGCTGTATTCCCAGAAAATATCTAAAATTCATCCATTAAACTAAGAGCTGGAAGTTGCACAGTCCCGGACAGCTGGGACTACTGAGTCTGAGACTGGTGTTAGCTCTGCCAACAGGCTCTGAGTAGGGAAACACCATCCCCACCCTCAGCCCTTTTTGCCTAGACAGAAATTACTTACCTCATCCCTTAATTATTTGTGGTAAATTTACAAGGGGAATTCCTGGATGTGCTTTCTCAAGGTCAGTGTGCCAGCCCACATAGCTCTGGAAATGCAGAAGAAAGGGTTTTTACTTAGCTACTCCTAGAACATGATATGTCATCTGAAGAAAACATCTTGCATATTTTCATATGGGCAGCCTACAGCTTTTCATTTATTGCTTCATTTTTCCATCCCATTTATTTTTTTGTTTATTCATATGTACACACATATACATGTAGAGAGAATTCTTTTATTCCATAATGTATTTCTGTCAATAGGACTAGTCAAACATTTACAAGGACAAATTAATTCCTGCTAAGCTGAATTCCATTGAATTAATGTACTGATATTATTATATTTACATTTTGCAAATAGGTAAAAAACTGTGAGCAGGGAGGGAACTATTACTGTGTAAGTGCATGTTCCGTATTCAAGTAACTTTGACTTAAAAGAAACCAAACCCTGGAAGTTTTTTATTGGAATCTCATTTTTCATCCTCATTCTTTCAGTCCCATTTTTGTGAAAGCAGAACAAATGGCTAATGTAAGGAGCAACCAAGGCAAAGTATTAAACTATAGGTCTTCTCACCTTATCTCCATAAAAATTCTGGGCTGCCTGGATGTCTCATCATTTCCAGCCAACAAAATTCATCATATAATAGATATGTGGGTCTGGCTTCTGATGACTTCCAGACTAGCTGTGTATCAGCTCCTAGAAAGTGCCCTATATTTTGACCATACATTCCAAATTTTCAGCTGAATGTTGGGTACATCACCAAATACTCTCCGTTACAGAAGAAACATATAAAGAACATACACTGAATACAAATTCCATTGACTAGGTCTTCTGGACACAGCAAATTTGATCTAGTATTTCTGAGGGAAAAGGTCTTAAGCCTCCCTCCAATTTTAGAGCAGTACAGATTCTATTCCTGGCTTTATGAAGATCAAAACCACCAAAAACAAGCTCCTGGAGAAAAGCACATAAAAAAAGGTTAGTAAGTTGATAGGATGAGGTGCTGCTAGAATGCACAATCTTCTTTTAAAAATATCTTTAAATCCCTCTTCTCTTTTATTCTCTTCTCTCAACTTTTTTATCACTGCTTCACATAATAAACAGATTAAAAAATGCCGTACAAGGTCACACCTATTATCTATAATGCATAGTAAGCCTTCTCCGAGAATGGTTAACAGGGACCACCCAGGCAGAAATATAAGAAACAGAATTATTACAAAACAAAACTTCTCCAAAACTCTTCCAGACGTCACAATTTTAACTGCAAGACCTCCTGAGCCAAATGTCTCATCTCTGTGTTTAACCAAGCACACTCATTTTTTCCCAATTCATTGTTCAATTGCTTTGAACACTTTCAGGCAATCTTTGTAATCTTTGTAATCTTCAGGCATTTGTGTACTGTGTGGAAAGAACTTTACACATTTACTGAAAAACAATTTCCTCTTTATTTTGAAAATACTGTCTTGCTATTTCATTTGATGCTCCCTTGTTTCCGTACCATGAGAATAATAATTCCTCATTCACTTTTTCCACACCACTCATGAGTGAATACTATGTTGTAATCTCCTTCACTGTCACTCATTCCCTGGGCAGATATTATTTCTAAACTGAGGAGTTACAGCTCTCATGGGGAAACCATTTCATGCCTTTGCTGATGCAACAAATATTTACTAAGTAGCACTCAAAATCCATCGCAGACGCTTCCTCTTCTTTTGGTTTCTTTTACTAGAACCTCTTCCACCTGCCATACTCTTCACAAATAGTATAAATTAATTGGAAACAGTTTTTTAAACACTTGCCTTTTTATTTTGCACATGCAAACAAAGCACCCAGTGAACTGCAGAAGAGAAGTGGTACATGGCCCATCAGATTTTTACCTGGTCAGTCCTTCTTTTAGGTTGTGTCATCAGCATCATTTGAGGCTACAGAGCTGACTTTAAGGCACAGATTTCATCCTAGACTTTCTACAAAATTATTAACGTAATAAAGTGAACCAATTTATTTTCAAGGACACTTTGCATTTGCCTGTCCCATAGGTAAATGAAAATCACTTGTGTCTATTATTGATTAAGAAAGAGTTGATCATGATACTAATGATTTTTTTTCATGTCACTGTTGAATCAGAATAACTGTACAAAGGCCCCTAAGGGACATCTATGATAAAAAATCTGAGAGCATAACATGTTAACACACTTAGGAAAAAATGTGGATGTTTAAACATGAGCCTTTAAAATTAATTCTACAAGCAGACAGACCAGGGTAAAATAAATCACCATTGTTTTAATTTTGACTAAATTATTCTAGGCAGCATGAATCAAAAACTTGATATTTATATTTGATTTTCTTTTCAAAGGGCATGAATAGCACTGTCTAGACTTACTATACTTTGATTCATAGTTGCTATAGCAACATGTGTAATTTATTAATCTTTGTATGTGAAATATTTCAAAAGGACAGATTACCTTTGTGTTAAAAATGTAGTTAGTTTTAAATATTTCCCTGTGATGAAGCTGACTGCTTATAAAACAGCAAATGTAGTCAGAAAAAATTAGGTCTCCTCGGAAAAAATGTCTAGTAGGTGCCCCAGAACTGAAAGCCAATCTGAAGCTAAAAATAAATTAATAGAAGAAATTTATGAAATTCTATATTATATTTTTAGTGGTTACATATCTGACTTTATGGGGATGTTTTTCCTGGAAGTGTTTCTGTTTCACTCTCATAAGTAACATAAACCTGTACAAAGCAATGAGGGGCAAGAATGGCCCAAGAAAAACACATAGCTTTGCAATATTAATAAAGGACACCACAACTGTGTGCACTGAAGAGGAAAAAAAGTCTCTGTACATGAGGTTGTACCACTGAAATACTTCTGTTTCCTATGAATGAAAAGGGACTTTCTTAAATAAGGACAGTAGACTTCTGGAAGTTCAGACATTTTGCAGTATCCTATGAGGTCACTGTTTAAATCTGCCTGAATATTTTGTCTCCAGACACAGCCTTTCCTTTAGCTGACATTCAAAGTTCTATAGAGAGCACAGTATCCCAGTGTTTTAATAACAGACCAAGTCAGCAGGAGACCTTCAAGGACATTAGCACAGTTTGAGACATTTGCCCTGAAAGGCAAGTCTGGTACAGAAATAATTATTTTCTATAAAATTCCTTGAGAAATAGAGAAAGACAAATCCATATTAAGGCATTGTCAGGAATCTCACAAAAATAAATAGGGAAAAAAAAATCAGGCCACCTTTGCATATTGTTTTGGAGACTTTCTAAGTTGATATTTGCTAGGAATATTAGTAGATTTCTTTATTAGGAAATATTCTGTCCGTGAATCAAAAAGAAAGCTGATAGAGTATCCTAGTCAAATTTGATGATAGTAATAAAGTTGGTTTCTACTCAGTAACTTATGAAATTAAAACCACTAAATCTAGGATTTTCTCTTCTGGGACTTTATCTGGTCCAATATGCAAACTGAGGATTTTTAAAGGCTTTTTCTGAAAGAAATAGTGAAATGTTAACTGTAATATCTTGCTAGATTTCTACTGAATCTATTAAGTCTGCCCAGAGAATATAAAGCTGCAGTTATCTCATTTATGATGTTATTGTATACTACTCATGACCATGGCATACAATCTCAAGCCAGGGTCTGTATTTTTAGTAAAAAATATTACATGTCTATGAATTTAAGAAAAATACTTTAAAAGCTATTTACAATATTTAAACTGAACGGAAAATAGAATGTGAGGAAACAAGAGATTGTGTGAAAATGGACAGTATCTTCAGACATCAATGGATATCTGCAATTAAGCTAATGTTTCTCACTTCTAACTAAGTAATATGAAGCTTGAAATACATTCAGTAAGTCTGAAATTATATGGACACTGAGAGATTCTGATGGAGGCAAGCATAAATTGAGAAGCTTTTTGTGAAAAATGGAACACAACACTCTAAAAACACTCTGCAAACCACTCCCACAACCTATTTTCTTTAGAGAAGACATTGGTTTAGAAATTTATTAAATGTATATGATTGGAAAAACAAGGTCTTTTCTGACCTACAACATAGTGTGAAGTTCCCTCTTCTTTTTTGTTTCTTTTTTTTTTTTTTTTTTTTGGCAGGGGGGTATGGGGTAAGTCTCAAAATCTTGAAACACTAGAGGTAATCATTAATATTAAATTATAATTCCTTGCCCTTTTTCTGCCCTTTTGATTTACCAGTTTTGTGCTTATATTTCATTCTAATTAAACCCCAAACAACATACACAACCACAGTCAATCAGAGCTGATTCTGCAGATGTGATACTGTTTCCCTGCCTTTCCCAAGCATAGGAAGAGTGGAAGAATAAAAAGAGGATGCTGCCCATTGCATCAGGAGTTAACATGTCCACTTCATGCACAATGTGACCCTAAAGACATCACAAAGGTTGTCTTTAAAATGGTGTGCAAGAAACAGTGCTATGTATGGATTTCTTCAGTAATAAAACACATCTCACTTCTGCTTCTCTGGCACAGAGATTTATGGAAAATCTAATAGCATGTAGTCCACCTGTAATCAGCTACATTTAACATAAATACATATGTACTTATGTGATAAATGTAATAGGCTACACTGAAGATAAATACATAACACAGGCTAGTGACCTTCTATCATGGGGTGACTGCATCAGGATGCCAAGGAACAATGAAAGATGTCATGTGTCTGTGCTTCTGTAAGGCTTTTCACAATGCTCACCCAGGATACTCTTCCTGATGAATTAACTCCGTCTCAGCCAGACTCAATACACCGATGAAAAATGGGACATGAGTCATCAGTACACTGATGGCAGCCCCATCCAAACCTGGGCTGCAACCAAAGCAGTGTGGCCAGCAGGGCAAGAGAGACAGCTCTGCCCCTGGCTCTGCTCTGGTGAGAACCTGCCTGGAGTGCTGTGTTAAACCCCGGGGTCCTCAGCACAAGAAAGATGTGGACCTCTTGGAATCAATCCAGAGGAGGTCCACAAACAAGTGGCTAGGACACCCTTCCTACAACAAAAGTCTGGAAGAGCTGGAGAAGAGAAGGCTTCAGGGAGACCTACTTTCCATCATCAACAGGGTCTGTAAGGAAGGTGGAGGGTTACTATTCATGAAGGCCTGCAGCAACAAGATAAAGGGCAAGTCTTAGACTGAAAAAGGATAGGTTTACATTTGAAATGAGGAAGAAAAATTTTACAAAGAGGATGGTGAAGCACTTGAACAGGTTTTCCAGAGAAGCTATGGATGCCCCATCATTGGGAACATTAAAGGCCAGGTTGTACAGGGCTTTGAGAAGCTTGATCTAGTGAAAGACAACTCTTACCAGAACAGTAGGGTAGGACTGGATGACCTTTAAAGGTCCCTTCCAATCCAAGCCATTCTGTGATTGTATGAACTGCTTCAGACTTATTTGGATTTCTAACCCTTACTGTCTGATGTGAACTGCAAATGTGTAATAAATGTTTGCATAGAATATTAATTACATAATCCAGGTGGATCTTGCATTTAACCACAGTCAAAATTATTTTACAGTTCTATTAGTGGGAACCTTAACTGACACTTTGAACTGAGTTATTGAAGAATGTTGCTTATCATTTCAAGTATCAGATACTACATATCAGATAAAAAATTCTGATGGATTTTTTTTGTCCTGTAGTTGATGCAATGTAAGCATTCCTCCATCCTAAGGAATTCCATATTTCTTCATGCAGATTTCTATTTTTTCAATTTTATTTCTTGAATATATTTAGGATTAGTGTTTAGGATTATTAGGATTGCTTGCATTATATGAGTAATTTAGAGTTGTAAGGAAGACTAATTTCATTTACTGTAGTTGGGACTAGCTTTGATTCATGTATGTAATTTCCTCTTTCAAAACTAAAGGAATTAAGCTCATATTTGAATGGTATTAGTTCAACTTTTCCAGCTAGCTCAATATAAGCTCTTGTTTATCTAACAATTTCCATACCAAAAATGACAAAGGACATTTTCTTCACTTTTAAAGGTAACAAATGCAAGATTATCTCAGAGGTTGTTCATCTGCTGGTGTATTTCTGTTCTCCTTAATGAATAGTTTCATGCATGTAGAAGAACATGCTAATAACATATATTAAAAATAGCTGATCATTTTCCATTTAATGATTAAAAAGACAAATATATATGGTGATCCAGACCAGAGGGCACTGAGGCACTGGAACCAGTTGCCCACAGAAATTGTTGATGCTCCACCCCGGAGGTGCTCAAGACCAGGTTGGATGGGATTTCAACCAACCTAGTCTCGTGGGAGGTCTCCCTGCCCATAGCATGGGGCTTGGAACCACATGGTCTTTAAGGCCCCTTCTACCACAACCAGTTTTTATTCGATGACTCTATGATCTTGTTACTCTCTTCTCAACAATACAGTTTTTCCTTTGCAGTCAGGCAAGCTTTGATCTTAATCTTCCTTGCAACCAACATCTCCTTTATCCGAGAGGTGACAGCCATAAACCTCATTGCATGTATCATGAAATGATGTGCTGGTTTTAGCTGGAATAGAGCTAATTTTCATCACAGTAGCTCATATGGGGCTATGGTTTGTATTTGTCTTGGAAAGAGTGTTGATAACACAGGGATGCTTTTATTACTGGTGAGCAGGGCTTCACAGAGCCAAGGTCTTTTCTGCTCCTCGGCCCACCCCACCAGCAACCATGCTGCAGATGCACGAGGAGTTGAGAGAGGACATACCTGGGAAGGGACAGCTGTCTTCAGTGATCCAAGGGCAGATTCCAGACCAGACCATGCTCAGCATATAAAGCTGTGGGGAGAAGAGGAAAGGAGGAGACACTCAGATGGCGTTTGTCTTCCCGAGTAAGCATTATACATGGTGGAGCCCAGTTTTCCTGGAGGTGGGTGAACACCTGGCTGCCCATGGGAAGAGGGGAATTAATTCCTTGTTTTGCTTCACCTTTTTGCATGTCTTTTGTATTGAACAGTCTATCTTAAGCCACAAGTTTTTCACTTTCCCTCTTCTTATTCTCTCCTCTGTTCTGCTATGGGGATGTGAGGAAGGTGCTGAGTGAGGCTTAGTTACTACCTGGGGTTAAACCACAACAAACAAGAAATCAGTGAGGATATGGAAAAGAAATGTTTAAGATAGATAGCAGAATGAGTGAAGTGACCTTCAGTCACTAAGTGACAACCCCTGAGTTCTGTAGTATACACAATGTCTCCAAATTATATGAGAGTAAAGCCTTTTAGGGCATGCAACCTCCCTTAGAAAGTGTGCTTGAGAGTGATGGCATGCAAGGATTTAGACATTATTTTCTGAGACATCATTTGTGTTAATAGTTCACGCACGGTGACTAGAGGCTGATGACAGATCTGTAACAGAATCTCTCCATGCACAGGTTCATAATGTTAAATTCCGTCCGGTCCTGATCAAGATCCGTAAGCAGCATCAGACAAACTTGAGCAGAGTCCATTGCTCAGATTCATGTTTGTCACATGCCAGTACTGTCTATCAGTCAGACTATTTTCATCAGCAGTAGATGACAAATTTACTGATTAATGTGTGGATGAAGACAAACACAAGCGAGATGGAAATGGTATTAATAGACAAAGACAAATAAGATATCACCTTAGGTATGGAAAAATTCCTGGTGTCATAGGCCTACTTTCACTGATGGACCATATCCAACTCAGAATATAAAAACATTGTCTTAGATTCATTCTCAACACATGAATTTTTTTTAGTAATAAGTTTCACATTCACAATACCTATCATAATCTACAAAATTCATCTCTTCCTGATTCTACAGATCACTGAACTAAAGACTGCATGCCATATTTTTGCAATAGGCTAAAGAAAACTATTTCATTGCAGAAGATATGTATTTCATGTTCTTTTTTCCACTGAGATTCAAGGAAATAAAGTTATGAGACTCACATCTGCAAGAACTTTTATTCACTCAGGACTTATCACCACCATCATCTTCTGCTAGCCTGCAATTTCATCTGCAATTTTGCTGAGTGACAAGCAATTAAAATACTCGTCTTTTTTTACATACCTTTAAAATTCACAAAACCCACAAGTTATAAGTATTAACACCTACAATATGGAGTTATGATGACCTTGATAAAATGCTGTGAAAAATGAATGAGTAATATCTGAGGTCTGAAAGATTAATTACTACTCTATTTCACTCAATAAAAATATTTTAAATTCCCCATTTGTGAACAATGAAATAAAAAGTGGCAAACAATAAAGTAAGGTCATAATAATGATACCTCTTACTAACTCTACATTATCTGGCTGGAAACAGTTTATCACAAAGGGGTTCTTTTGGTACAGAAAAGAACCCTTATCCATAAATCAGTCTTCAATATCTCAAGAAAGATTTCACAACCATGTATATATTTTATTAGGAACTAGAGAAACTACAAAAAGAAGTATAATTCAGTGGAAAATATTAACCCTGATTTATTAAATGGCCTGCCTTTAATGCTGTACGTCAACATAAAAAACCTCAGAAAATAAAATTATTTAAGAAAAAGCTATATCTGGTGTTCTATTCACCAAGTTAGTGTGATGCAAATATTGCAACATGACAGTAACAACAAGAAAACAATTCAAGTTATGCCACAACTGCTCAGACTTCCTAGTTCAAGATCATCAACCACACTGTTCTAGGGAATCAGGAGTGCAACCAAACTGGAAAGTCACACTTCTGTTATTACCACCTGAAAGTGGTATTAATAAAAAACCTTCACAATTCACTTTTGGGAATAAATTCAGACTAAATCTATTGAGGACCAATACTTACAAATACCATTATGTTCAAAACTATCTTTACCATTTAGAGACACACCTGCCAGTTAGGAAATCTAATCCTGAGATTTCATCATGTTTCTCATTCATGGGTGCATACTCTGAATTAGAATATATTTCAATCAGATGATTTGAGTTGAGATAAATTTAAAATTATAATTAATTTTCAAATGCAATAACCAGAATAATTCAATTTGTATTGCTTTGACAACTTTTTTCTTCCTCTTGCAAAGATGCAAGACGATGCCTTTTAAAATCTACCCACATTTTACACTGATTCCTGCAGAAATCATTATCACAAGCAAACCTACACCTCCTTAAATTTATTCCCTCTTTAACTGCTGATTTTTATTGTTATAAAATCTTTATTTTGAAACCCTTTTTCTTCCCATTATACCCAACAACTCTCAATAGCACAGAGTGAGCTTTCACATCCCATGGTTGTGTGGACCTGACCGAAGCAAGCACAAGTTCAGAAGTGTCAGCTTCAGTCAATTGTGGGAATGAAAGTTTTTGACAGGAGAATGGCAATGCTTTGGTCCCTGCTCCAAACAGCTGCTTGAGAGGGACTAGAGAAAGAGTCCTAAAGCTACATGGTCTGAAAAACTTCAGACGTAGATTTCTCTTATTCAGATTATACTTGTGTTCAAGATTAAGTGTTTGTATAGTTAATAAAAATGAAAATATGCAAATATTTACACTTGAAGTTATAAAAATGCTGCTTGGAATATTTGTAAACCTATCAAGGAAAAGCTTACAGTGACCTTTTCTTCACTTGGCTTTCTTCATCTACATAATAATATGAATAATCATTCCAAGATCAGGCCTTTCTTGCCCTGATGCTACCAAGACACATAAAAAATTAGAAATGAAACAGTGAAACAAATCAGTATTATAAAAGTAAACAAAATAACAAACAAACATGGGCTTATTATAATAAAGTTGAATATTAAGGAAATGGTTGGTTTTGACTCTGCAAAACTGTTGGGGGGAGAATATGCTTATAGATCAATATTTCAACTTTAAAAACCGCAAAAGTTTCCTTCAGAATTGAAAGTTACCTGACACTGAGGTGCTAGATTTGTCTTATCTTGTTTTCTCTAGCAATAATAGACTTTCCTGGAGTTGAATTTTAGAACATTTGTGTTGGAGGCATCTCTTCCTTTTGTGATTCTGAAATGAAACACCAGAATCCTCACTACATTGATTGTGACCATTTAAGATAATGTTTTGTGAATCCATATTTCTGTATTCATCATCATCATGCATTTTGGCATGATACATTGCCTAGGCACTTAAAAAGTAAAGAACTATATACCTTATTTAAGTCAAGCTTAGGTGAGTGCAAGGACAATAAACATCACCTCTGCTTCCACAAACCTTCAGGTCAGGGAAGCAGAAATAGGAAGAGCATGAGCTTTTCTTAAATTTTACTTCCAGGCTTCAAGCCCACTTCTATTGCATGTGTTGACCAGGCAGATTCTCACCGGTATGTGGCCTCCTGTAGCCATCTGATGGTGTTTGGTGTGCCCTGGGTAAGCTCTTCTGTGTTGGTTTTGCATGGCCTGCTTTCTGGTGGCAGGGGAGGAGGGAGAGGGGGGGATCTACACAGGTGACTCCTGTGAGAAGCTGCTGGAAGCTTCCCCCATGTCTGGCAGAGCCAATGGCTGATGGCTCTGAAGATGGACATGCTGCTGGCCAAAACTGGGCCAGTGAGAGAGGCTGGTAATGCCTCAGTGATGACCTATTTAAGAATAAAATCAAAACAAAGTCATGGGTTTTGCTTCCAGTCAAAGAGGAGGAGGAGGAGGTGAGAAAATGTGAGGGAAACCACACGGAGTCACCAAGGTCAGTGCAGAAGGAGGGGCAGGAGGTGCTCCAGGTGCCAGAGCTGAGATTCCTCTGCAGGCCGTGGTGAGGCCATGGTGAGACCACGGTGAAGCAGCTGTGCCCCTGCAGCCCATGGAGATCCACGGGGGATGCAGAGATCTGTGGGGAAGATGCCCACACTGGAGCAGGTGGATGCCTGAAGGAGGCTGTGATCCAGTGGGAGAGCCAGTGAAGCAAGAGGGCCCCTGTTCCAGGCTGGAGCAGCCTGTCCTTGGAGGACTGTACCCTGTGGAAACCCATGGCACTGCAGTTTTGGGAGGACTGCTGCTCGTGAGATTGGATTCACATCAGAGAAGTTTGCAAAGAACTCTCTCCCATGAGAAGGGACCCAAGCAGAAGATGCTCTCCCTGAGCAGCAGAAGAAAATCTCCGTGACAAACGGACCAAATTCCCATGCCCTGTTTACCTTACACTGTTGGTGGGAAGGAGGGAGGAGGTGAGTGAAGGGAAGGTGTTTTTAAAGGTGTATTTTAATTCTCATTATCCTGTTCTGATTTTTTAGTAATAAATTCACTTTGTATCTCTAAGTCAAGCCTGTTTTGCCCTTGGAGTGTTTTGTTCTAGTCCTTAACTCATGAACACTTCATTAATTTTTTCTCTCCTCTGTCCAGCTGCAGCAGAGGAGTGAGTGAGCAGCTTTCATGGGTGCCTGGCATTTGGCCAGTGTCGAACCACAACAGCTTCCTCTTCATAGAAAGAATGGTTTGGCTTGGAAAGGAGCTTAAAGATAACCAGTTTCAACTCTCTTGCCAAGCATGGAGACCCCTTTCACTGGACCAGGCTGATCTGAGAAAATCTAACCTGGCCTTGAACACTACCAGAATTAGGACATCCACACCTTCTCTGGGCAACCTGTTCTAGTGCCTCACCACCATCACAGTGACTAATTTCCTCCTAATAGCTAATATAAACATTTTTGCTTTTATTTTGAAGCCACTCCTCTTTGTCCTGTCATTACATGCTCTTGTAAATAGATTTTCTCCCTCTTTTGTTTAGAGTCCCTTCAGGTACTGAAAAGACACAGCTGGATCACCTCCAAAGCTTATTCTCTTCCAGTTTGAACAATACCAATTCCCTCAGGCTTTCTCCTTAGGAGAGGTTCTCCAACACTCTAATCATCTCAGTGGCCCTTATCTGGACTCACTCCAAGTCAATGTCCTCTTTGTGTTGGGGAACCCAGAACTAGACACAGCATTTCAGGTGGGGTCTCACTGGAGTGGAGCAGAGAGGCAGAATTCCCTCCCTCCCCTGCTGCCCATGTTGCTTTAGATGCAGCCTAGGACATGTTTGGCTTTCTGGGTTGTGTTTGGCCCTTACTGGGTCATGGCCAGCCTCTCATCCGCCAGCACCCCAAGTCCTTCTAGCAGGGCTGCTCTCCATCCGTTCATCCCTCAGAATGTGTCAATACCACCAGCAGTTGTCCAACACAGGTGCAGCATTTGCACCTGCTCTTGTTAAGCCTTTGATGTTCCTTTGTCCCCACTTCTGAAGCTTGTCCATGTCCCTCTGGATGGCATCCCATCCTTTAGATATTCCAACTGCACCATTCGGCTTGGTGTCTTCTGCAAATTTGCTGAGAGTGAACTCAATACCTTCATCTATTATGTTAATGAAGGTACTAGCTCACAGCGGTCCCAATACAGACCCCTGAGAGCAACATGTGTCATTTGTCAATGCACCTGTCCATTGGGACTCTGAGCCATTGGGCACTTCCCCTTGGATGTGAACTTCCCACCACTTTCCTATCCATCTAACAGTTCACTCATCAAATCAATCTCTGCAATTTAGAGATTACCCCATCCCTGATCTGGAGGATTTTTAGTGGGGATCCTTCCCTTCACCCACTCCAGAAAAGACTAATTCATCTATTACAAAGCAGATATTTTGAACATTTTCTTCCTCTTTCAGTGTCATTTTGAACTCACAGTTTAGATGTCCCCATTTTTATAAGTTCTGAAATTTTCAGTGACAGACAAGTTCAACCCAAGCCCTGATGTCACTGCCAGAGTTTTTAGAAACAAAAGTAACATTTCCTTCTGCATTCAGGTTACTGCTATTGTTTTAACTATCATTTCAGAATAATTTCAACAAGGTTTGCATTGTTGAGAATATCAATTACTGCTGTTAACCTTAGATATTTAAAATCAGCCCTTAGACCTTAGACTTTGACTAATTTCCTTTAAAATGAGGAAAAAGTGACAAATATGTGTTTAGGCATTTACAACTAAATATTGCAGCTCTGATCTGCAGAGCACAGACCACTTAAAATTATATAATGATATCCATAGAGTACATGCTGGCTTTCATTTTTTTGCTGAGTATACTAGTATTCAGTCTCCTAAAAATCTCATTCCATGACATAGAGTACCTTAAAACCTAAAAGGACTCTCCAACATTAGCATTTTCGTAAAAAAAAAAAAAAAAAGAAGGTAAGGAAGTCAATGTGCACAAACTACAGTGAAGAGCAAAAGAAATAATGTACATATTTTTATGTCCTCGTAAACACTATCAGTAGGGAACTATCAGCTACACTTATTTTTATGCTTGATTTAGCTAAATCTGAGATGTAAACCCAAAAGCTTGTACTAAAGGATACATACCTGTGACATTCACCCAAGAAGTTCAAGTCCAATAACAGGCAAGTACCACTGCTTTGTACATATGGGATGAGAGGAGGCAAAACTGTGTGTCACAATGTTGCAGAGTGGCTATCAGAAATATTATTTTGTTCATTTTCTTATGCTTTAATGGAAACCATAATTTGATGAAAATTGCAATATGAAATGGGAGTAAGAAAACATCATGACAATGCAAACACCATCGTGTCACATCAGAATGTTTTAACAGAGTATTTTACTAGTTTCTTTTCTCTGCCCTGAAAAGTACAACATTGAACAAGACACCCATTAAAAACAACAGTTAAGGATTTTACTGGTAGTCCTTCCAGTTTGCGTTACTTCTGAACTCACTTTTCCCAGGTTACAACTTCCTAATAAGAGTATTTCTAAAGGAATGCTCAGTTTAACTAATTGCATATGAAAATAAAAACCAAAAATCAAACAAACAATAAACCCCCAACTAAAACCACCCCAAATCCAGATATTTTCAAATTTTCAAGTACATATTTTGAGACACATTATTCAACTCCCTTAATTCCACAGTGCTTTTCTTCATAAGAGCATGACGTTTTGCAAAATCTTTTAACAAATTATTGAAGAATAGCAGATTCTAAAACCAACAAAACTTCCTTAAAAATTAAATTTAAATAAAGATGCATTTCTGAAAGCTTCTTTCTTTTCCCCTTTTTTTCTCCTAGAGTAGAAGTTCTAATCTAGAGCACTAATAAAGCTGTGAGACAAATGTCAACTGTCATAAAATTCTGCTCCTGAAGCAAGAATTTCAGCAATTTGGAAAAGAAAATTGGAAACAAATTTGGAAAGCAGGAGCAGGGAGGCCATTCTTCCCTTGTACTCTGCACTGGTGAGGCCACACCTCTAGTGCTGTGTCCAGTTCTGGGCCCCCAATTCAGGAGGGATGTTAAGATGCTGGAGCATGCCCAGAGTAGGGCAGCAAGGCTGGTGAAGACTCTGGAACAGAAGTCTTGTGAGGAGCAGCTGAGGGAGCCGGGGGTGTTTATCCTGGAGAAAAGGAGGCTCAGGAGGGACCTTATCACTCTCTACAACTCCCTGAAAGGAAGGTGTAGCCAGGTCAGGGTCAGCCTCTTCTCCCAGGCAACCAGCAACAGGATGAGAGGACAGAGTCTCTTCAGCTATCCCAGAGGAGATTTAGGCTGGACATTAGGAACAAGTTCTTCACTGAAAGAGTGATTGGGCATTGGAAAGAACTGCTCAGGGAGGTGCTGGAGTCACTGTCCTTAGAGGTTTTTAAGAGAAGACTGGGTGTGACACTCAGTGCCATGGTCTGACTGACGAAGTGGTGCTAGCTCATAAGTTGGACTCAGTGATCTCAGAGGTATTTTCCAGCCTAGATAATACTGTGATTCTGTGATTCAGTCTGAGGGGGAAACTATCATGTCTTCCTGCTCATATGAAATTTAGGTACTGGGATCTCATGAAGTAAATTAACAGAGCTAAACTGTCCTCCTGTTTTGGTCTTGACTCCTTCATGATGACATAAAGAAAAAACTATAAATTATGCAATTCAAATAAACAGTGACATTTTCTATGACCTGGCTCAGTTTTGAAGGGTTAAATTTAACTTCCTTACACTCTCCCCCAACAGAAAAAATAACAAAATTTCAAAATCTTTTGTTCTGTATACTGAAATATAGGGTGATACTGGAAAACCACAGATATTGGTTTAGACATCTTAAGTGGCAGACATGTCATTACAATGGTAGTGAATGGTGATGTATGTCATTAAAACAAGATGTTGCATGACATGTCTTTCAATTATTTGGTTGCGCTGGAAATACTGCAGGAATTTCTTTTAAATAATGTAAAGCTAATGGCATGCCAATCAAATTCAATAGAATGTCACAAGAATGCAGATGGCAGGAAAAAAATGCATCATTTAGTTTATTGGGTCCCCTCCCCCCAGTAAAAAAGCATCTTTTACCAGGAACATGAAAACAAAGCAAGCTGGCACTTGCATCCAGCTTACACCCCCAAAATGGCCTAAATTCAAAAGAGGGGTTTGTCATAAATATTGCTGAACTGCTTCAAAGTGCAGCAAACACTCTCTTAAGACTTAGGGTGCACATCTGCCTCAGAGTTCCCACACTTACACACTGACTGGAGTTACATCATTTACAAGCCAGTGTGTGGGGCACAGGTCTCTAGCATGCAATATAGACAAGAGACAAAACAGATTTTTGTGACTTATAACTGAAAACACAGGGAATGAGACAAATATTGAAAGGAAATGTTTTACATTTGCTTACATATTACAAGTGGCACGGGGAATTTCATAAGACTTGTTGTCCAGCAGGAGTGAATTCTCCTTGACTGTGCTTCAAACTATTATTATCTTTCCAGTATCATGAATCCTTCCTAAACACCTCAACCATTGTTTTAAGTAGAAGGTTCTACTTGCAGAGATATAATTTTTGGATAACTTTCCAAATTTTTACTACTGGCTTCAAGCGTCCATTTTTGGCTCCCAATATTTAGATGAGAAGAACAACATAGTTGTGTACACACTGTATGATATGTATATTTGCACAAAATCTCACATATATAAGAAACAGATAGCTACTCTCTATGCTTCCCACATAAAACAGAAAGACTAAAAGAGAGACAATGCAAATTCAGAGAACAGGTCATGTATAAATATTCCTGATACTTTAGTGAATAAAACTTACTTTAAAAACCTGTAAAGCAAGACAAAGAAATTAGAAAAATAGGAGTGAAATAAATGCATACTCTAGTCTCATGCCAAGGCACTTCCCAAGAGGGAAAGAGTGGACAATGGATCATATGCAATTAGTCCTTCATTTACAGTAAGAAAGCAGAAAAATGTTTTGAGTTGGAAGCACTGATGGGTCAATGGAAAAGTTGTTTCTGCAGGAGTCCATGTGTTACTTTCAGGCAAACTGTGTAGACACTTAGCTTTAGAAAGATTTGAAGAATACGAGAAAGGAAAATTGCAGCTTCAGTGATTGTTTTTTTTTTTTTAGTGCCAGGGTGAGCAGTTTTCCCAGCAGCAGGGTTCCTAATTATGATTAGCTATTTGCAGTTGTGGAGGATAAAGTACATTAAGTGTCTGCATTTTCATCAGAATGAGAGGATGGACTGTTGAGTTTTCTTCACGGGAAGCAATGGCCCTTTCAAAGGCTTATCATTGACTAAGTAGGAAAGAGGTTGTGCACTAGAAATGTTATATGGTGGGCCTTTTTTGACAACTTTTACCAGAAGATATGCTGTTGAGCACACTGCACACACATAAACCTTCTCTACCTTCACTGTTACAGACAAAATATAAATATGCAAACCACTCAGATTAAAACTTGCCATATTTTAATTAAAATTGTTCACAAATTTTCAGAGCTAATGCTGCTAGTGATCAAAAGGAAAATGTTCTGACATTGATATAATGGATATGAAAAAGGGAAAGTTGCAAAAAATTTCATTTTTCTCAGGTTCAGAAAGGAAGGTAAACTGCTGAAAAAAAATTAACTTACAAATCTACATGTACTTGATACTTTCTCAAGAATCTTAGCTATTTAATGTGACCCTAAGTTATTCTCCAGCCTCATCTCAGAACAACGACAAAATACTAAAAGCAAAATCTTTACTGCTTATTCTGATAACCTGGTCCATCATGCTCCTAACTCTGTGTTTTCTACAACTATTTATTGAAAAAATCCTGGGGTGTTTCTTCACCAGCAATAAGTCTTGCATTTTTGCAATCTCAAGGGACAGTAAAATAAAATGATAGAAAAAAATCACCCAAAATAATAAATTTCTCTCTTATGCCTGCAGAAAACTTACCCATGACAAGCAAAATCCATTTTTACATACGTACCTACTTGTTAATATTCCATAATAATTATAACTACTTTAGGAATGATGCCATTATTAAAACTTCTAACATTTAATTCATTAGTATAGAATCAACTGCCATGGCTTATTTACATCTTTGCAATAAAAGCTGGAAATTAAGATAATCATTCGGAGCACAGTCAGCAGAAAAAAAAATACTAAGTATAAAAATTGAACTATGTATGACCCAGATTATTACCATTTTGGTCTCTGTCACAGTGATACTCAGCCTGCATTGGGGAATAATTCTGTACCATGGCTTCATAAAATCAAAAGAGTTAGGCAATGTTTATGTATTGGACATTACTGTTATTCTGGATCTTGATAAACAAGAACTGGAATTGACAGAATCTTGCCTGATTGCTTTTTTATTTTTTTTAGTAATGTAAAGGTAACTCATTTGCCCAGAGAGAATCATCCTCATTTCCTGATTAAATGCAATCAGAGTGCTTTTGCCGGCAGTCTGGTCTAATTTAAAAACTATCATACCAAGTGATCACTGTTAATAACTACTAGTATTATACCACTTCGAAATGAAGGTCAAAAACTATGGTTTGAAAGCCACGACAGGATTATAGTTCTACTGTTGCTGATGGAAAGAGCCCTTTACCCTTTGCTCAGAGCCCTGATATACAATCCAAATGGTGTGTCTGACGACTTGTACATAGCAGATATTTTATTCACCCCTCAAACAAATAACACCAGCGAAATTGCTATGGAATGATTTAGTTTATCAACCTTTCCACTTTCAGAATCTCAGATTATACTGCTTATGGAACTTAACAGAATTCCCTCCTGAAGCTTCATAGACTGATACATTCGATGTCAGAATTTGTGAAACAGGACATCAAAATTGTGTGTATACCAGACTATCCTCAAGCCTATTATGGACAAGGGAAAAGTGTCATTAAAGTTCATTTTCAATTAAAATGTAAATAATTAGCACCCAGAAGCCAAAAGAACAGTAAGTAAAAGAAAAATACAGCAGGTACCACACCTAGTTCAACCAATCAGACCTAGTTTTCTAGTCAGTGGCAGTTTCTAGGCAGTTTCTAGACTGGACAGTGGACCAGTCTAGCATCAGATAGACAGGCAGGTTTCACACCACTAATATATCATTTCACATCAGCAGTTCTCTTCCTTTTGTCTTTCATGACACAAAGCAAGGATGGAAAGTTTCTCCTTCAATAAATAAACATAAGTAGAAGTCAAAACCCAATTTTTGTTCATTTTGTCATCAGCTGCAAGTTTTAATTATGAATGTAGATGCAATGCTGAATGACAGAAGAGGGGCCCCATCATTCCTGCCCAAGATCCCTCACGTCTCCCCCACAGCCTCCAAGTGCAGTATCCTGGCATTATCCAGTCTCTACAATGTACAAGAACACAGTTTTCATAAAATGCCTCCCTCTGCAGAGGTCTGCATAGTTCATGTAATTAAGGCTCAGTCTTCTGGTTGCATAATAGTAACATAGGGACTGAGACGCTTGGAACATTTTCACGATACCACTGTTCTGCACATATCAGTGGTGAGACCAACTGCTGCCCTTCCTGTGGGAAATGGTGATTGCCATCAACACTGCTCTGCAGAGGGTTGTGACGAGGCTATGCTTCCATCCTGAGCTTCTCTGCTGTCCAGTCTGATGTCAGTGGTGTGTTTCCTCAAAAGGCACTCACCTTCAAACAGTAGGGCAGCTGGGAGAGGGGAGTACAAATACCATGTCTAATAATAATAAAAAAACAGCCACACACACCAGCACAAGGAAGAGCTTTTTTAAGCAACCACTACTCCTAATTTGAGTTAGTAGATATGTTAGTTCACAGATATGTTCATAAGTAGATAAATTAGTTCACAGAAAAAGCATTTGTTACTTTTTTAAAGCCTGGTAGTAATAAGCCTGGTGAGGGTGCACTAAGATACGTTCTTTTGTTCACAAGGAACAAGGAGCTTTAATGCCTGCCTCAGTTTCAAATCTCTGTGCAGCCATAGCACAGTCACTGCTGTAGCACATCCATAATCTGTAGTGCATTTTGAGATTCTCAGATGAAAGGCCCTATATAAGTGGAAACTATTATTATCTATATAGCAAATAGATCCCAGCTCTGCTGTAATATGCTCTTCTCCTCAGGGGGCTCAGTCATGTGAGCTGCTAAGTACTCTCCATTTCCATTGCAACTCCTTGCAGCTGAGAGCACTCAGCATCTAGGAGGATCAAGCACGGAACAGAGTCTGGGCTTCAAACTCGCTACCTTTACTTACGTAAAGCTTCCATCAAGGTTTATAAACTGTGCTTTTGGCTATGGAAAGGGAGGTAGAAAGAAGAAGTATAACAGAAACACTGAAGGGAAAAAAAAAAAGCAAATTTCAATAGAAGTGCAAAGATGTAAATTACTTAAACCATTAAAAGGGTTATGGCTAAGTGAGATTACTGTCCTCCCATCAGATGACAAAATAAAGCATCACATAAAGCATCAATAAACCAAGAGAGATTGTATCAGCCATGAAATTCATAATTTCAACAAAGAAATACACATTTTTTAAATTACAAAACCCTGAAATAATTATTACATGCGCATTAAGTGTAAAAAATATAAATGAGAAATTCAAAATCTACACGTGCATAAACTGAAACATTTGCTTTGTTTTGCTCGGTGCACACACACAAAGCAGTAAATTTCTCACTAAGGGTTTTCCCCCTTCCCCCCTGCCCCCACTGGGAACAGCACAATTTCAAATCCTCAGTATTTCCACCTCTAATTGCTAGAAGGGTTCATTATCAGCTGTCTGAAGTGCAATACATCAACCTTGCAAAGCTGATATACAAAAGACTTTCACACATCTGATGGGCTGCTGTGCTAAATACATCTTAATTTGTGCTGCATCTGCTGTTTTCTAATTTGTTTGTCATGCTGTGAATGCTACAGATTTTGCTACAGCAGCTCCCTGATTTTTTATTTTTAAAAACACAGCAGCTATTCAGGAAAGAAATGGCTGAGTGCCACCATTGTTTCTCTGATCCATGTAATGACATCACTTTCCTCGTATTAACCATTAAATACTTGGCAATATATGTTTAATATATTATATGTACATGCTACCACGTCCCAATATACAAACATTATGTATATGTGCACTATTTACATCTTCCCTGTCAATATTCATTAGAATATAGATCTCTTCAAGCCAGTTTATCTACATTTGAAAGAATGTCTAATTTAAGCCACTTCATGTTCTATGTGTCCTCAATTTTTACTGGCAAGCCAGTGTTTTGTTGAAAATCTGGAAAAGTGTCGCTAAAATCCTGCGTCTTAGCGATTCATGTAAATAAATAAAGCCTTGGGGCTTTTTTACACAGTGAAGGACATTTCATTGAACCCACATACATTTCTCAGTGAAATGAGTTTGGCGTTCTCTGTTCAATCCCTGCTGAGCTGAAAAGCAAATGGTAGAACAACATGTGTAATTCAGCATGATTCATAATACATCAAAGACTGTACAGAAGAAGCCTCAGCTTGTGCTGGCAGGGAAATTAAATTTCTACTCTTCCCTTCTTAAAGCTGAGAGTTTTCCCAGGTGAACACTAATGCTGGGAAGAGAATGATGAATTTCTAGAGAAACAGCCTGTCCTGTCATTAGCCTTCATAATCACGAGAATCCCACACACACCCCTTCTCCAAAAACAAGAATGAGACATCAAGTGGTATTTTTCACACATCCTCTTGAAACTTCACAGGCTGAAAGGTTAGAAGGGAACCCACTAGGCATCTTCCAAGAGATCGTGATACTTCTGAGCTCTTTCTTTTAGGGAGGCCAATCCACTGCCTATCACACTCCCACCAAAATAAGCTTTCAAAGAGATTTAAAACCATATGTCACCAGAAAGCAAAATCTTGCCATTGCCTAATTCCCATGTGATGAACACACACAAAAATACCATAACCTAGGTCATAAATGTTGTTACAAATAATGTCCCTTCCTTGTTTATGCTTAGCTGTTGAGTGACATCCTTGCTTTGTGTCATGTCCCAGCTAGACAAGAAAATACATTTTTTGCAGGGTATTTTACATATCATAGAAAGGATAACTCTCTTTGTTTCAGCAAGCCCTAACTTTATAGGAGCAGCTGGACTGCAAATTTCCTTGTCCTGCTTTTGCAGAGTGATTCTTGACACTAAAGACATGGAAAGCTATTTACATAATCATATCACATACAGAATCACAGAACCATAAGAGCATTTAAGTTGGCAAAAAGCTTCAAGACTGAGTCTCATTGCTAAGCCTGCACTGCCAAGGCCACCAGTAAACCACATCCTTTAGCTCCCCATCAAACCCATCTTTTAAATATCTCCAGGAATGGTGATGCAACCACTACTCTGAGCAGCCTGTTTCAGTGTTTGCATCAGTCTCCATCTTCCAGTCAACCAATAGTCTCCAGTGTTAAATCCTCCAAGGGAACAGGCAGCAGCTATTACAGGCAGCTTTATGACTGGAGAAACCATAGACAAATCAGTGCTACCATAAAGAACTATGTTTAATCAATAAGGCATATTGTTCAACTAGGAAGAAAAAACACCTTGTAGAGTAACAGCATTTGTAAAGGTTAATCAATTCAGTTAATTGTAAATGCTCTCAGTTGCCAGTCTTTAAAGAGTTCCTTCTCTTTGTAGCAACTAATTCATTGGGATGCAGCAGTGCTAAGCTGGAAAGGAAGGAAAGGAAAAAAACCAGTCAAATTTCTCATTACTCTCTGTGCTGTAATGTTCCTCTGTCTGTAACATCAATATATTTACCAGAGGGAGATAATCTTTTCTTTCTGCTAACGCTGCCTTACCTCCTTCATTACACAATAAACAAAGCAAGAGGTGTATGCTTCACAGTCCAGGCAGATGAAAAGGAAATCAGGTTATTGATCTTTTTGTTCAGTACTTTAAAGGCCAAATGTATGACTAACCATTTGAGTAGTTTTTGAAGTGTTCTTTTTTCATGGCCATAAGGAAAGATATTTTTATTCTCAAATTGTTTCCTGTAGAAAAAGGGACAGTCAACACAATTCTTGAATTATCTCTCTCATGAGTGAACTAAAGACAGACCTACACTATCATAAAGGAGATACAGCCTGATTTCAATTTTTTCTCTACACCAATTTAAAATGAGCCTAAAATGAAGGCAAGTCGATGGTCTCTGAACTGTGTAATTGTTTACTTTTTGTGAAAGAGCTTATAGTTTTCTAAGGCGATCTAGTCCCTCTTCAATATACTTTCAATGTCACACTTCTGTATCTTGAATTTGAAAAATAAAAAGTTTCCCTTTAGGCACCCATCTCAGATAATGCCAGAGTTACCATATGGGCTTGAAAGCACTGTTTGGTTTTTTTCTTTGATGTATTTATGGTATTTTCAGTAACTAAAAGATAGTAGCACCTTTCAGCTTTACTTTTGCCAAGCCAGACAGAGGACAGAGACTTCAGGTATTCACAAAATCAATCAATATTGATTAAAGGTCAAAGCAAGTACTGAAAACACAGTACACTCCCACCAAACAAAACACTGTCCTTCCCATAGCAAAAAGAAAAAGAGAACAGAGGGAGAAATGGCAGCTTGTCTCATCCTTTCTGCCTTCTAAGCCCCAGCTGCCAACACTGTCCTTGTCCTTTCTGCGCTCCTGCCAGCTCCTCCTGGATCATCGCAGCCAACTAACTCCACTACTTGCTTGGATATCTCTCAAGAAGAAAGACCTGGATATTTTTTCTTGTATTTCAGAAATCTGAATACAGGCTGTATTTGTCAAAACTGCCTGGAACAGGCTCTGAGGATCGGTAGCAAGGATGCATCCAGGAAACATACATATTCATACAAGGTAATTCAGCTAAGGCTATCCTATCAGCACTCCTACTTGGATGAGAATTTCATATGAAACTGATAGCTGTATGTTTGGTTTGGTTGTTTACAAGTACATATTTCACCTCTCTTACTATTTATAGAGAGGTCTCTTCCTGCTAGGGATATCATTAATATGTCAACATTCCAGTCAAATTATTAAAACCAAAAAAGTATTGCATCAGCTGAGAAAACATCTGAAGTGCAAATTTCGCTACTTCAATGGCAATTAAATATTTGCTGTGTTTAATAAGTTTGTATCTTTCTTACAAATTTCTAGCAGAAAAATCCAATAATATGATGGGTTGGGATATAACAAGAGCAAGAAATGTCATTATGGGAAGGGTGTTTTATTAAGAAGAAATGCTCTTCTTGTAACTGTTGTTTCAGAAATCAGTTAATAACCAGTTGTTTATTTCACACAGATAATTGCAACGTAAGCATGCCACACAACTTTACAGCGTAAGGAATTTTAAGGAAAAAACGTGCGTCTGCATACCAGCCTTGTTAACAGCAGAGATGTTGAAAGCCTAAGGGATGCAGTGTCTGTCAGGTGTCTTCCTAAACTGCAAAGACCTTTTTCCTCTGTCACTATTAACCTGATCTAATCTTCTGGGTGGTGTTGTAATAACTTTAAAGAGAGCTTTATGGCCATGTTTGGGCAGCTGCCCCAAGTTTTGAAGTCCTACCTCTCACACAACTAACAAACCTGTTACTCTGTGAGGTTTGGGTTCTTTCCTTTTTTCTTCTCATCCTGTATTCTTCACCACTAACATGTTACTTCCTCTTACACCTGCTCCTCTGCCCTCTCTCTTCCTCCTCCCACTTCTTTTTCCTTTTTTAAAATAAATTGTTTGATTTTCTTTCCAGGTGACAAACTTTTGCATCAGTTTAATAATCTCTTGACAGTATACTGGAGTATTGCTCAACTCACTTCTAAATTAAAGTAATTATTAAAAAATTTGAAGCACTTTAACAATTTTAAATCACTCAGCACATAGCAATTTAAAATTATTGGAGCAGTTTTATAAGCACTTGAATTTGGAGGTGATCAGAGACCTGAAAATGTGCAATATAGAGTAATTTAAAATTATTAGAGTACTTCACATTTTTTATAAGCTTCTCAGTCTGGAAGCAGTTGGATTCTGACTTGTGAGCTTGTGCACTGTAATGTGAGTGCTTCTTATTCTTAGAGAGATATAGTCTATTAAATCAAACTGCTTCAATAATTGTGAATTACTATGCATGGACATGCTCAAAAATCTAACTTTATTTCTTAAATTAAAAATATTTTTCACTCCAAGTCTGTAAAAAAGACTTTTAAGTGACAGAATAATGTAAACTTTTGGAGAAGGAGAAGGCTGATTTATATTTTTCCAGAAATAAAAACAAATCAAAATAATTATATAAAATTACAGAGGTTATATAAGAATATTTTTATGATTCCATATTATGATCTTCAATTATGTTCAAAAGCAGCCTTCCTCATGTACAGCTTAATTTTCATTAAACACTATATACACACTAATTTCATGAATAAAAAATTTTCAGCTCAAACTTCACATATGAAATTGACAGACTAATACAAGAATAAATGTGTGTTTTTCCAGGTTGTTCACAGTTGTGATTAAATGTAATCCCATTAGAGATTTTTACAACTTCTACATACCTTTGCACTTGGTTAGGATATAATTTCTCAGTCTCTTCTATCAATAACAGAAGGACACTATCTGGAAAATTGTCTCAAAACAAAATATTCGTAAAGATTCAGAATACTCATAAGAGTTGATCACTGTGTAGACATTGTTGCATATGTACAACATAAAGGTATAAAATATACTTTAGGAAAAAAAAAGGTCTTTCAGGTATTTTGCAGGAGGCAGTTCAAGTTGGATTTTTGCAAATAGAAGACTTCAAACATTAAGTACAGCAGATAAAGCAACAGAAGACTGTTCTTGCTGAAAAAACTGGAAACAATCATAAGTTAACATCAACGTAAGAGATTAAATGAGCTGAAATGTTCTTACTTCAAAGCGTTGCAAGTCATAGAGTGTATTGATCAGAAGAAAGCAAATAAGAACACACTTAAGCAAGATGTGCCAAGTAGCTTTCCATAAAATAAAAAAATCTCTAAGAGTTCAGTGAAACGACAACAGTAGCAGAGAGCACTATAGTGCTCTCTGGTAGATGAAAGCTTTAGACTTTAAAGTCAGATCTGAAAGTGCATGTATTTTTATTTTTATATTGTGACTTGTGTTCATTTCCACACTACAATCAAAAGAATGAAATGCTGGTTGAATTCTCCCATGAACAACTAAATTTCAGGCAGACAGATGTTATTAAACACTAATGCCAAAATAGCATCATAATAAATGCTCTATCTAGGCAATCCTTGGTGATTTAATCTTTAAAAAATGTGAAGCAATGATTTAACATGCAATGGTTGCATATCAGACTACAAGCATGAAGATCATGTGAAAATTTTTGAAGAATCCTTTGTAGCTATCAAAAAATGAGAAAGCACCCAAGGATAAACTAATTGTTCAGGCACATTGTGTTTCTCAGAGAAGGCTATTCAACTTAAACAGGTGAACTGTCATTTTTTTCTTAGTTTCTAGAAACAGAAGGTACTTGACAGTGTAACCTAACCCAGAGCTGACAGTGAACAAAAACTTGCCATAAAGACGCAGTAAAGTATGCAGTAAAGACCCAAAGAATTGTGTAATACACAGTACACAATAGTATGGAAAAAGCTGCCTGTCAGGGAAGTTTTTCCTCTGCTATTTTCTCAAAATAATAGTCTTGTGCCCTAAATTACAGGAAATTATATCCCTTTCTATAAAATACTCATGCCGACGGATATATATTTGTTCACATGTGTTCCTCTCAGAGTCCTGTAGAGCCCTTCACATAATAAAGAATTACACAAGTTAATGCACTGTACTGAGCTAAGCTCTGTATAAAAAGTGGTTCCATTTATCTGTTTCAAATTCCAGTCTTCAATTCCACAATCACTGAAACAGCAGCTTTCTTATTTTACAGGGTCAAGCTTCTTAATATTACTCATCACTTAAAAATGTCAAACCACTTTTCAATTTCCTTTCATCTACAGCTTGGGTCTGGAGTAAATGTCCCCTTTCTTCTGTTGTTCCCACAGATGCAGCTTCAAAGAGTACTTCAGAAAAGCTTTTGCAGGATTTGTATTTTTCTAAAAGTTTTTTTTGGAGGGACCTCCCTTTCAATTTTTCTGCACATCTCTGATAGCAACCCATACCAGGGCGCTTTACCAAAAGACATTAAAACTTCTTTAGAGGACTCCTGCTGTTAATTCAGTAGCTATACCACTGAGCAGTTCTCACAGTCACCACTTTAGCAGCCATCAGCTGTTGTAAGCATAAAACCTCAATTGCTTTTCCTCTGCAATGTATATAGGGCCATGGCCCAACACTATATTGCAACTTCTAGAGTCACCTATGGAAAATTTCCTTCTTCACAAGAAGATGAGTGCCAATTACAGTAGTTTTCTCATCTCTTCTATTTTGTTCCCTTATCCCTCATTTAACTCCTTTTTCCGGTAAATAAGAGACACACTCTTTACTCCGTGACTTTTCTATGCAATTAGATTTAATATTGGATTTTGGCTTTGATGCATATCCTCTTTGGACAGCAGCATGGCAGTCAGTAAACTGTATGTAAACTGCTCTGTCTTCAAGCTAGAATTAAACAGATTATTTTATTGAAATTTATCATATTCTGCTGTTTAACCAGGAACAATTATTATTCTTGGATTTTTTTTAATCAATTGCAATTCACTCAAAGTTCTCCCCATCTTCAGCAAACACAGGGAAGCTCCCTAGTGACTACACACAGTGTCATCAGAGGATTTTCTCAGCTGTTTCACTTTACGAGATCACTTGTCCCTAGTAATACATATATAATTCACATATAACTGAAATAGTTCCCCAAAAGCTATTCATCCCCAGAGGAAACTGCTCTTTAATTGTTTGTTATGCCCTCTCAGCAGGGAGGCTGGCTTACACCATACATGTGCATCATTTTATTTAAATGACATCCTACCTTGCTACAAGAGCTGCCAGAGCTATTTGATCTTCTTCCACTAAGGCTGGCAACTACAGAAAACCCCCTGAGAACAAAGCAGCAGATGAAAAAGAAGTGCTGATGCTCCAGGCAAGCTCTTTTAGCCAGAGCTATACCAGCAGCAACATGCAGCAGAAAAAAATACATGCTTCAAAGGTAATTACACTGTGCTACATCTTCCTATTTTTGTTTAAGATACTTGGGATTGATTTCCGTCCCTTAGCAAGGGGAACTGTACCACAACACCAGCCTAAATGATCAAGCACAAACTTCAGTCAAGAAAAAGAAATCTCTCCCCGGCTCCACCCCATCCTCTCTTCAAGGATCACACCTTGTAATAAATGACACAAGGCTGATGTCCTGTGGCAGCACTTTTCCCAGACACTCTGGTGGTGACTTGGCCCTTCCTGGCATCATTTTCTCACCTCTTTCTCCTGACCATGTCTTTTGCAAGTGCCCCGGGTTGCACTGGGATTTTCTCCAGAAGGATTTGGGATTGGCAGTACCAATATGCTGCTTAAATGGGCAAGATGGGGGATGGAGCACAGAATGAGAGAACAGCGCCTCACACAGCAATGCAAGTGAACAGGCTGAGTAAAATTAGTTCTGCTTGTCAGCTGTTTATACAAACCTTCTCTTCACTTTCAATGTTTGGGTGTTTTTTGTTTGTTTTTGTGGGGGTTTTTTTTGGGGTTTTTTTTTTGTTTTTTTTTTTTTTTGTGGTTTTTTTTTTTGTTTTTTTGGGGTTTTTTTTTTGGTGGTTTTGGGTGGTTTTTTTGTTTGTTTTTTGTTTTTTGTTTTTTGGTTTTTTTTTTTTTTGTCCCTGAGATTTGGGTTGATTTTCAAGTTCAAATGAAGCGTTAAAAAATATTCCCACAAAGGAAAGTAGAATGGCTGAGTTTCTCCGGGTTTTGAAGATTAAACCTCAAAATTATTCCCAGATTTCTCAAAAACCCTTATTTAAAAAACAAAACAAAACAAAATGTAAAGGAAAAAAAACCACTTACCACACCACCCCTTCCATGAACCCAAGCTGAGTTTCAAGTCCGTGGCTGAACAAAAAAAAGCTGTATTTAGGGGATTCTTAAGTTTTCAGTACAAGTGGTAGTCACAGGTTTATATTCAACACTAGAGATAATAAGTAAGCACATTAATTTACTATGTCTTGTAGTCCTTATGATGAAAAAGCATCATCATTAGAGAAATATTATAGAATTTTTACTTCAGAATTCTTTTCAACTCAAAAAATGTCACCAAATCTCTGGAGTCTGAGAACAAGGGTTCATGTCTCTGGCACAAAGTTTAAAGGGCATGCCCTGCAGACTCTTCAGCAGGATTACCAAGCAAGCAAAGTCCTCGTCTTCAGGGTCCCAATCAGCTTTTAATGGCTGTTGAAAATGTTACCAAAATTTTTCAAAGTGTATTTTTATGTTTCTTCATTTAACTCAGACACTATGAGTAAAGGTCAGAGCTATTTATCTCCATCTCTCATTTCAGTGTTGATTGGAAGAACTCCTTTCAGCCAGCAGCAAGCACAGCACAATTCTGCTTGGGAGAAAGCTGGCAAGGGCACTGGGTTTTTAAGTGGCTGTTATCAATTCACACTGTTAGCACCTGCTGCTGCTGCAGCTTATCCAAGAGCAGCACTGGCTCATTGGTTTTCCATCATTCTGACTGGAAATGCCAACAAATATGACATGGATCAAACATCTCAATGGCAGCCGGAGAAGACCTTAGAGGAGGATCAGAACAACCCTGATTCACACCAAGGTAACCAATTCAGAAAAGCAGAAGAAAAAACAGATAGGCAAAGGAAAGTGTATGTGTGCCAGATGACTAATTATTGCAAACCTCCAGTTCCATAAAAGGATCAAATATGTTTTATATATTTCTACACCCATTTCTTTCTTTGCAGGCCAATGACAGCCCACAGAATACTGCATAGATTTGCCAAAAATAATTACTCTGGTCACTTAGCAAAGCAGAGGATCTGCCATCCAGAAACATATTGCCTAGCAACAGTTCACTTACCCTTCCTCCCTCGCAATAAGCAAACGCTGCCTGCCCCTCCCACCCCCTCTCGTTTATATTGGCTTTCTGGCAGCTGGCAGACATAGCTGCTCACCTGGGTGCAAAACTACTCCTGACAGAAGGACTCAGTGCTGTTTAGGTCCAAGTACACGTGAGAAGATGAGTAGTCTAGTTCAAGAAAACCCTGGCTACCAGGCAAAGGTGCAGTTTCTGCCTGTGATAAAATTGTCTTACAGTTTGCTTAGAGAAAACCCACTTCAAATGAGATCACCAGTGTGGTAGCTCTTGGCAAATTGTGGTCTGGCATGGTGAAGGAAGGAGAGAAAACAAAACCAGTCACACCAGGCAAGCAACCACCCACAGCCTTAGGACACATTCTTTTCCTCAAAAGTTTTTCATTAACATATATTTTATTCGAACTGTAGTGAACAGAATTATAAACTACTTTCTACTTTCTGTTTTATATGAAAATATTTAGGCAGTGATTTATGGAAAAGAACCATACCATTCCACCTTCTGCTGTGGAAGCCCTTGTGTTTCTTCCCCACACATAGGATACACCATTTGTCTTGATGGTTGTCATCAGTACTCAGGTTTTTCTTATTTTTCTAAGAGCAGTATCTTGGAAAATTCCACAATTTGTTTTGCTAGCAACTTTCTGTAACATTCTGGAAACAGTCTGGACATCTTAAAGCTGCATACAGAGATTAACATGACAGAACTTTTGCACTCTGCTACACCTCCCACCTCTCCTCAGCATGTTACACTAGGGAAGCCTCAGACCTGACAGCTGCCCTAACTCTCAGTAGTGGCACAGCTGTTAAGTACCAGATTTTCCAAGAGCTGTATGCACATCAGTGACAATTATCTAGGATGATATTAATATCCTTTTTTTCCTATGGCACATCTGTGCTGTTTCATAATGCAAAACTTACATTATTTATAATATATATGGCTGTAGCTATATTTGTCACTGCTTGGCATGCCTATATTAGTAGAAATATTTGAAAAGTAATTTCAGGTTTTAAAATGTTAAAAAGTTTTCATTCTAAACATTTTTTGCAGTTAGTCAGAAACATCCTTTTGAAAAATCTCAAGCCACAAATACATAGAAACTTACATACATCTTTTGAAGTAGGCTAGTGCTTAACACCTAAATGCCATAACCCAAAACAGGAGATACCAGATATGAATCTTTTTTTAAAGTACTGTCAGATGCCGGTCTTGAAATAACAACTTTGAGATTAAATTTTAACTTGAGTTGCCTTTGAATAACTTAATAACTGACACTCAGATCATGCAGTAAAAAAAGGGGGAAATATTAATATTCTATATATTGAAATTTACTACAGTGATTACTGGAGAGTTCTTTGAATAAAGGGATGGATGGTACCCTTATAACTGTTTTCTATCATGTTTTATTCTATTTTCATATATTGTGAAAATAGCTTCAAATTTTGGGGGAGGTCATCTAGTCATTCAGTAGATATGCTACTATATTGCTTTTCATATCATGTTTCAATCTGATATAAAATATCTCTCCTTAACATTCTTGTCCCTGGCCATTTGGCAATGAGTTTATCTTTTGTTTTAAATGTTGTAAAAATGAATACTGTCCTGGTTCATGTGTCAGCATCCTTGATTATTTCAGCTGCATTTTGAACAGATTTGTGAGGTCTGTTTGATAGTTAGGTACTGATGAACAAACTGGAAACTGAAAAGAATGTTTGCTTTTAAACAAATCTTGTCATTATAAGGAAACTTTTTTTTACCTTGTTTTTCATTCTCAGCAATTCATTAATGAATGAGATGTAGCAAATCCCTGTCTCTGACAAGTTGTAATCAGTTCTAACAGGTGCTGATTTAAGATCCTAAAATCGGGGGTTTTGCTATTTGTAAAATATTTGGCACACACATTTAAAATGAGGGAAGAAAAAAAAAGAAAAGGTAATTATTAGAAGATTCTGTGTAGCTTTTCAAATCTATTAATTAGTATATAAACTTATATTTTTGCTGATAAGCATCTAGCCATCTAGATTTAAAGATGTCTCTTAAATGTAGCTTGATTGCTACAGAAATGTCCATTCTGTACATAATATGTACTACACTTCTACAAATACAAATGTTCATTATAATACATTATCTTTGATGTTAGTAACATTAGGCTTGATCCAGCACCACTGAAACATATGGGAACTTTAATACTGATCCCTGCAGATGCAGAAACACATGAGCATATGTCCAGATAGAAGGTCTGAAACTCATTTTGGATGTAACGCCAACCAGCAAACCAGTTGAAGTGAATGAAGTCAGTTTTTAAATGTTTAGAATGAAAATTAAACAGAGCCAAGAACATATATGCAATAAAGCAGAGTAAAGGTGGGACAAATTGATTATGACTACTAACAAGAACAAACAGTTTCCCAAAGTTCTGTATTACCAGGAATTCTTATGCATAGGATGTGTAATAACAAACGCAAGTAAAACATAAATTATATAATAGTTCAAAAACAAATACTCTTCTGATATCACTGGAAATGCCCACAAGACAAAATATTTCCATTTGTAAAGAAACCAGTCCGTCCTCACTTTTACTGATTTCAAAATCACCGACACTGATTTCTGTCACATCAATACGTTTCATTTTTTCCATTTGTCAGAGAGTTAGAACCTAGAGAAAAAAATATGGTGTGCTTTAAGCAGCAGAAGTTTTTTCATTCAGTAGTGCTATGCTGAGCCAGACCTTGAAAAACCTGTTCAGGATCAGATTACTCCATATTCTAATACGTTCATTATTAACCTACATTTTACCTGTCTTCAGAACACAGACTTTGCAGAGTTTAAAAGCAAAGCCAGGATTGCAGACGTGTCCCAGATTGTTACACAGCTCTGTAGCAACACCCACAGTAAGAACTGGCAGAAACTGAGCTGTGAAAAGAATCAGTTTCCACCTGAGCTGATGGAACAAAAGAATTGCTTGGTCTCTGCAGGGGCTACCAGGATTACTTGTACCGATATGATATGATATGATATGATATGATATGATATGATATGATATGATATGGTGATATGATGATATATGATGGTGGAAAAACATTTGAAATTTTTCAGCTTAAGCAAAGTGTATTTTGAGTTGAGCATATCTGAACCCAGTCTCAATGAATTTACTATTTATTCATGCTCTTTGTTCCACTCACAAACTGTACATGACCAGCTGCTGATTTTGATAGCTATTTTTTTGGTTAATTTTCAAAACTTTTTATAGCAAAAGGTACCTTTGGCTTTTTGTATTAAGTAAGAATTTCTTTTGTACGTCATACTTGCTTATAATTGTAATGAATCCACACAGTCAGTAAGAATCAGAAGTGAAGGGAGGAAAGAGCCTGCCAAAAATGAGAGGCTTGGGCCATATGGAGACATCAAGGGATGTCTCTGATGTGGATGCTGCTCGCATTGCTTCTTCCTTCCTGCTTGGCATTTCTGAAAACCACTTTATACTTCTGAAATTCTCCCAGGCCTTGCTGTGTAGCACAGGGAACTATTGTCCAGTAAATGAGACATAGCTCTTTTCCAAAATACCAGGAGTAAAAAATAAAAAGCAGACTTTTTATTTTTTAAAAAAGAGGTTGTCCCAAAACTGGCATACAGCCTATTTCAATAGCAGACCCAGATGCCTGTATACCTGCACTGAAAGTAATGGGACAAGGAAGGAAGGAGAACAAATGAGATCAGGGTATGTGTATAGAGTAAGGATGACAAATTAGAACAAAATTATGATTGTAGCAAGACCTTTTTGCAAGAAAGTCAGCATATTGTCATGCCTGAGGCTGGACATTTAAATCCCTGTTCATTTCGCATCCGTGCCCTAATTAAAGGTTATGACCTACTTGTGAACAGCCATAATGCTACATCACCAAAGGATATGATTGAGCAACTGAGAAATTCTGTGTGGAAGAGAACAGAGAAGAGGAAGTCCAAGTGGAAATTTCCTCACAACTATTCATTCCCATCTGATTTCTGTAGTAAAGAAACATGCTACAGTAAATCCAGATCTTGGAAAAATTAGCTCAGAAACATAAAATAGTGCATTCACAGCTGCAAGGTTCTTTTTGGTCCTCATGACCTGATGGGATGAATGTGGGAAACTCCTCCCACACTAATTTTATGTCTGACCCCTAATCTCGCATAGAACTGAACATCAAGTTATGTACCCCAGATGACTTTTGGTTTAATTAGCTGGCAAAGAACCATACAAATTCTGTGTGATTAGGTGTTTATGATGGGGACAACACTTTGCTTGAATTGATTTTGACAACTGACTGAATTTTGAAAGATCAAAAGTTTATTTTCCATACTACATTTTCTTTAAAAGTACAATGAAAATTTTAGCCATTTGCTGTACAGCCCTTGTTCCTACAGAGCCTGTAAATACTCACTGCTTACATGTCTGCTACTAGTTTCACTATTGTTCTCACTAAAGCTGTTGATATCGTTATTTAATACTCACATTAAAATACTACAGGTAAGATTTGATTTCTTTTTCTAAGTGCTGAACAAATGTATTGGAGTGACCTCTCTTCCCTTTGTGAATGGAGCATGGATATGGGGAAGGTGGGGAGAGAGTCTCTCTTGCTAAATTTTATGTTAATTGAGCACACAATATTTAGCAGCTTACCACCATTGTACTGCTAGGTTCAGCATGACTGATAATTTTTCAAGGAGTAACTCAGAAACATCCTGGAATACAGTTAAAAATGGAGCATACTGGGGTCTTTTGACCACTGTTTATTTCAGAAAATATGTTGATTTTTATCTCAGTATTTCAGCACAATTCCAGCACATGAATGCTCTTGGCACTGTTGGTGAACACCTAGTTACAGCAACATCTCAAGAAAAGCCTCTAATATAAATTATTCCCACAGTACAGAGGAAATAAATCAAGGTATTAGGAATACCCTTTCACATTTTTGCAAAGCTAAATTCTGCTGTCACATTGGAATAGAGAAATAAAGGTTGTAATACAAATTAAATGCACATTTTCTTTAGCTTTTAAGAAACACTTGGCTATTTACTGTGATAGTTTTTACTCAAGAATGGTCACAGGATATCAGACATGGCTTTGTCTGTGATGCAATAGCAATCTAGACACAGGGAAAGAAAACAATGGAAAGTCTTTCTGTCTCACTAGCCACAGAGCATCAACTTTAAATACAGGACTAACAAAGAGAAGTCAATGTCCTGACTGTTCTAATACTTGATTTAATACTTCTTCTATTTCATTCTTTTAAATTCAGCAGCTTTAGCTTTTTGAAGGATTAATTTTTCCCTGAGGTCATTAGCAAGCTTTCAGTTTTGGCCAAATGCCTGTAGAATGGGAGCATCATCATGAAATAAACACCCTCTATAGTGGATTCTGCATACTTGGGGATAATTAGATGAATTTTCCTTAGCTCCGTCCTAGATGGCACTTGCAGCAACAAGGGCATCTGCATGCCACAAGGACATCTTCCCTATGGAGTAGTTTGCCTGCAAATCCAGTTTCCAATCAGAAACTAGAAATGTAGGCAAGCACACAAAAATGCATGTTGGGGTTGTCACTTCAGCCAGAGACATCCACTAACCTCTGTGAGGTCAGAAGGACATAATTCATCAACATGAAAAGACATATAAATTGATGCTGAAATATAAAGTAATATATTTTGCTTTATGTTTCTTTGTTTTGCTTTTGGCTTTACATTTTGCTGTAGTGACATTCTTTTCTTGGAAGGCTCATTCCTTCACATTCAACTTCAAATCCTGAAGAAAGGGGGAAAACCTTTCTTTGTCCAGCCCCTCAGTTCGGGACACCTGGGCACCATATGTTCTTCAGCTTATTGCAGAATTACTGACTGGACTAAACACTACTGCTCTAAATAACATATCTGAGGAACTTTCTGTAAAACTGTGACACTTCCCAGCAAAGTATTAAAAGGCTATGATGTCAGCTGACATAAAGATGAGCCAGTTAGAAATGCAGGTGCTTGGTGCATGAACTATGGAGTCCTTCTTTTACACTCTAATTTCAAAGCTAGAACTGCACACCAACATTTCCATGCAAAATTATGTCTTCTAATAGGAACAACATGAGATGAAGTATTCTGTCATCTAAAGGATAAAATACACACAGAGAAGTATCACAATTGCTATCCTATTTTGATCCAATTCTAATTATTAATCATTAAAGCACTCATATGGCATTAAAGCAAGCAAGAGGTGTTCTGCAAGAATGCTCACCAGCAAGTATTAAGGGTCCCTGGCTGTAGGAAAGAAAGGAGTTTGCAGACTGTTACTGATTTTTACTGCTTCTCTTGTGGTTTTTCTAGTTGTTTTTTTCCTTACCCCACAGGTTGTAGAGAAAAAAATAACCAACATTTTCTGGACTGAAATTTGAAGGATCCCAGAAAAGAATGTGTCAAAGTGCAACTCAGTCCAAAAATTTATATATTCAGGAAATGTTAGCCTTCAGATACACACTACAGGGTCTGCATGGATGCTTTGTTTGGCAGCATTGTATTGCATATTGTAATTTCTCATTAGCAACAAAACCCTGAAACATAGTCTAGCTCAGGAAAACTGTAAATACATTTTACATTAGACATTTTATTTCTCAATTATTTTCACATGTTCCTAATATAGCTCCCTGCTGTGGGAACTGTTGGACAGGAATCTGTCCAAGAAGGCAGAATACATCCTTATTTTCCATACAAAAAGAATGACTATATCTAATTGTAGTCATAATGAGAAATGGTGGTTCCAAAAGAAAATTATGCCATGTCGTTTGAATAATAGTTTGCCACTGTGAATGAGACAGTTAAATATACTTTTTGACAGTTCAATTAGGTGAAACTTAAGATTTAAAACAAGGTTTACAAGTGTTACTTTTTTATTACATTTTTACATTTACACTATTGCTGACATAAGGTTCTATCAAGTCTGTTATTTATTTAATTATTGAATTTCTAGCAGAAAGTGTTTAATTATGTGTGGATTGTGGGTGGGTTGGAGGAACAGAGTTGAAGTTCCTACCATTTCCCACATTCCTGTCTTAACTCATGTTTCTGACCACTTCTAATTTCTAACAGCCTAGAGCATCAACTACTCTAGATTCTGATGTTTCAACTTAGAAACACATACTCAAAGTATCTCTGAGGAATTATTTCAACAGGCTTGACAGTTTTTCTTGATAACATAATTGTGTTGTTTGGCACTTTACAGCAACAGGTTTTACAATTTTTTTTTGTTATGAAGAGATAAAAATAGTCATTAGTAATATATTAGCACAGCTGTTCTGCTATCTTCACGTTTATGACCATCAGCTCAAGATCTATCCATCCCAGTGGATGTCCCTTACAATCCCCACCCATCCCAACTCCTCCCAGCCAGTCAGCCAATGTCTGTTGCTTTTCTCTTCCTTTTTCCACGACTTCTCTCCTTCTAAAGCACCTGAGGGAAGGGAGGAAGGAAATACAGAAGAAAGAAAAAAGAAAGTACCAATCACTTCCATCTTGCAGAAGACAAAAGATTTGACACTAAGACTTAACAAAGACGTCATAACTGACCTCTCCTCAGTAGTTACTTGATTAAATTATCTTTCTGTTCCCTATCCATAACTCTTTATATGCCACACCTATATAAACTCTGGGTTAAGAATACCTTTAAAAAGAACATAGATTCATTGGTAATGCTAAAATTAGCAATGATGACTTAGATTAATATTTAGAGCTGAACTTTCTTCTCTCAACATATGTTATCAGCAGATCTGAAATTTTCAGTTTTCATAATTCCTGCCAAATAACACTGATCTTCAGTATTTCATCGTTCAAAGTAATAGCACCATTTTCTTTAGTTGAGAAGGCAGACTTTATATCAACATAATTTTATCTGGTTTGTTATTAAATATTAATGTGGAAATTAGGCAAGGTTTAAGCACTGGGTTTTAAGATCTATTTTTCATTTTGTCTGTTATAACAAACCTTTATTAACATTCTGTGAAATAAGAAATCTACAGCATCACTAATAAAATCTTTTAAGTGGCAATCCTTCAGAACTCCTCCTTGTAATAGTTGAGCATTTACAGTACTAAACCAATGAAATTCACACATACTGTAATGGAGTAGTGGAGCGATTATTACAACATTTTTTCCAAAGTACCATGGGCTTTAGATGATTAAAGAGTAGTCTAATGTTTTAAACTTTCTGCCAAGAGTGAGGTTTCAAGTTGAGTTGGACGGTGGACAGATTGCAGTATAATGTATGTTGACAGTTTAATAACATGGGTTACTATCCTTAGTTTGCTTTATGATGTAATACATCTTTATAGGAGTCCTTGGAGATTTCTACTATGATTTTCAAGGCAGAAAAAACTCAATAAACTAAAATACTCAGAGCAAGTTTTCTATTTCCTGTATACTTTGGAAATTCTCCTGAAAAATAAATAGGTGCTACAACTTTTTAAAGTTTTTGTAACACGACTTTTTGTTTTTCTAGACATGTAATAGATTTCAAAGGTACACTTCATATAAAGTTATACATTTTTTAAAAGTTTGCTTCTATAATGAATGGTCTCATTTTTCAGATCACTAGAGGAATTTTTTTTCTGTAGAATAGACTAATTGATTTTATTTTCCCCTCTTTCAATTCATATCATATGTACATTTGGATGACACAGTTTGCAAATATTTTCTAGTAAAGGTCACATATATTTGGACTAATTATCCCTCATGTTTTCGTAAGTACATACACAACAGTGGTTATGTATCAAGTAATATAACTCAAAATAACAAAAAAAAAAGTAATTATTTCATTCTTTAACTGCTTTCATTTCATTCTTAGAGATAATCAGGAAAAGAAACTAATTACAATGGAAGCAAACTGTTGCGTTATTTCAGTCTAAGTGCAAATAGCTTGAAAATATATTTAATCCACTTTAACAGTAAATAAATTTATGTGCTAGTTTTCACAATATTCAATCAAAATTTTAGAAAAAATTTTAGAAAATACTGAAGATAAATTTGTTATTTACTACATCTCTATTCAGATTGTATAAGAAGATTTGTGTAATTGCTTTTCAGAATGGTGCCTGTAGACCATGCTGTTCAGAGGATTTCAGTGTTTTCAAAGGTTACCTCTACCTATGATTTGCTGTGATTATGTGTATATTTGTCTAAGTAGACGATTAGCTAAACAATATGGTATTCTTCCCAATACCAACTTGGCAGAACACACAGAAAAACTTTCAGGATACTTTTAAAAGCATTTTCAGTACGAACAATTCACATGAGCTAGCCTCCTGTATCCACACCAGCACTTATGACTCATTCCTCCCACAAGCACTGAGTAAACAATAACTTGTTCATATGAATGCTTGAAGAAATGTATAAATGTAGGCTGTAGTGCACAAATCTGTACTGTTTGTCAAATAAACTTTAGCACATACTTTCCTAAAGTATGCACAAGGTATACTTTCCTGTTAAAATAAATCTGGTGTAGAATAAGACTCATTAGAAAATTCCTGAAGAGAAGATGACATGATGTGATGCAGATACTCCATAAAGGAGAAAAAAACCCCAAACAAATAGAAGCTGGAGCATCTATCTAAAAGCTTTTTGCCTATTGTTTGATGCTTTCTATTTTCACCATTCTTTTGTGGAATCTGTGTAAATGCTGCATCCAGTGATGTCCCCGAAGCCACTCAAGCCAAAATCGCTTTCATATTCCCCATAGGAGAAACACTCATATCTCTTGCCATCAGTGGTCATGCTGGCCTCTTGCCAAGAGCCTGAGGGCCACGCCTAATTGGCATTCACATCTACATACATTTTCATCCCTGGAAAATATAAATGTACACACAACCATGACAATTGCTTAGGCTAGTACCACTGACAAGATAATCCTGACTGTTTAAATTCACTGAAAACCCATGGTTTGGTTCCACCCCCACTGCTACACTGCACTCCCACAGGCTGTATTTGAGCATCCTGCAGGCCACAAACCTCCACAGTGCCAGAAACACAGGGGACCAGACATCTGACCATCCTCAGCAAACTGTGCACACGAATAGGTGACAAATGAGGTTGAAAAACTGGAGCATTCAACCCCACCAGTCATTGTCAAAACAGAGTTTTGACAAAAATTTGATCCTGCAATCATAATTTTGGCAGCCTACTGCAGCTTCTTGGATTTACTCCTTTTTTAAACTTGCTATGAAAATGAAAATCCTACCTAGCTCCCTGCTATTTATAAATGAGATGGTTCCTAATTGTGTTGTTAGGCTTGCTGAATGACAGGCAGACTTCATAATTATTTCTGTGACTGTTCATATCTCTTACTCTGCCTGTGCATCCCAAGAGGTTTGCCAAAAGAACATACAATGTTCAACCCAAATTTCATTGAGACAAAAGAATGGCTTTAGCAGAGAAAATTATTATTGCTACTATTACTATTACTATTACTATTACTATTACTATTACTATTACTATTACTATTACTATTTTCACTTTACCTGAAATTTGTCTTATGCCTCCATGTGCGTACACTGACCTTTATTATTACTGTGTCAGATGTGTGCCTGTTTAAATGTGATCAATTTTCTCTTGACCAGCACACGGACAACTCCACTGGGACTCTCTGGGGTTAAGATCACAGCTTACTACAGCTTCACCTACAAGGATGTCTGGGAAGACGCAGCAGCACATTGCACATTCTGCAAATCATTACAGATGAGAAACTGCAGTGCTCAGCTCACCGGTTATCACTGGGCTGCAGACTAGAAGTCTCATTTGCCCTCTGCATTATTATGAACATATATACTCCAGGATCAGGTCTCAGTTTCTGGACTACTAAAATAAAAAATAATTATATTCAATATAGGTATTAAAAAAACCCAAAACCTAGCCACAACAAAACCAACAAAAACCAAACCAAAAAAAACCCTTAACAACCACATCTGTCAATTAAAAATTATCCTTAGAAACAACATAGATTTGTTGCAAATTCTTACTCTATTTCATAATATTTATGGATATGTTGGAGAAAAATAGATGTGTTATTAGCCAGTGGCTAAATAACCTTGAGCTTCCACAGAGAATTTTTTTCTTTAGATGATTTTGAGGAAATATATGAACTCAAATCTTGCAAAGTCCATTTAGAACATGATGTAAAGAGAAGTTAAGTGTTTAAAACCATGGACCATCACATTCATAACAAAACCTGAATTTTGCTTCTCTGACTCTTTTCTACCCCTTGCTGCATGCACCCCATATTTGCAGCTTGAATCATGCAACTGCTAATATCAGTACTCGTTGAACCTACATCTAACATCTTCTGATATACTTGAGCCTAAGTAATTGAGGCATCAAACCCTTCCATATGCAATTGCTTGGTAAATATGTTCAGCCCTGTCCCTGGAGCTTTCCACAGATAACAGTGAATGCCAGAATCAGTGCCAGACACCTGACTCACCACCTTCACTCTCTGTCTTTCACCACTAATAGCTGATAAATTTGCTTTGTTGAGAAAAAGGTAAAAGAAATCAGGACAGGACTCCTTCATATGAAATATTTATCTGGGCAGCAAAAAATGTCACTGTCACTGAAACTGAGTGACAGCAAACCAGGGTACTATTTTGACCATTATACAGAACAAGCACAGCAACTGGGGTTTATGCTCACAAGATTGAAACATTCATTCTGTTTCATTGTAAACTGAATTCCCCAAGCAGGTTTATATGGGATCCTAGGTGGGAGTTTTCTCAACCTCCAAATATTGTTATGTCTGATTGAATGAACTATCCAAAGAAAATATATCTATACCAAAGAACTGAGTAAAATGGCAACAGACAAAAGGTTTCTATAGCATTTGAGTCACACAAAACAGTAGTGCAACAAAGTGTTAATGCAGAAAATATGTAAATTATTAGGTTACAATTATAAAAATCACTGCAAAGCATTAAAGACATAATTGGCAGAGTTCCTACCAGTTAAATCTAATCTCCAGTACACATCAGTTGTAGCTTGGCTTGTCTTGTTAGGTAAACAAAATGTGTCTTGACTGCCATTGCCATAAAATATTAATGCACTGGAAGTCTCTAAACCTTGCTAAGCATAAGGCCTATTATCACACTTAAGAGCAAAGCAATCTAATAAATCGCTGGCAGTATAAAAACTAAGTCAGCTGGCAGAGACAGTCATCTCCCTAAGGGATAGTAAGAGACTAATCTTCAACTACAGCAGCTGCAGTTCCAGAGAAATTGTGTTTCTACTGCTCAGTAGAAATACATTTGTGCTGAATTCTGTTATCTGAACTCTAATGGAATCATTAGGAGTACCCATACATTATGAACAATACAAAATGAACTAGCCATCTATGACCTAGGTTTATTATAGGCATAATTTCTTTTATAGTTGTGCTTGGTCTTTGTTGCTTTTAGTTACATCCAGACAAAAGCTGAACTGCATGATTCTGCTGCACATTTTCTAACAACATGAAGCTCATACATAAATAATCTTCTGTGTTTACTGAGCACTGAGATGATGTCCTTAATTGAAAACAACTTACTCGTTTGGCACTCTCATGAGGTCCTTGAGGCTGTATTTAACAATAAACACAATATTGTCATATACTTTGTAACAGAACAGATAACATCATGATTATGTTATTTTTATGGCGTACTTTGGGAACATACTGTGTGATTCCAGAGAAACAAATCACCAGATATACAAGACTTCACACACAAAAAGTACCTAAGAGACAAAATCTCTTAGCTGGGATTTTATCAAAATTATTTATTTACTATACTTGGTACCAATAGTGACGAGTATGCCCTCAAACTGGACCAGAAAAAGCCCTAAATATCAAGAATTACAAAAGGATTTCATAACAAGAGGACATGCTGACAAAAGAATCTTAAAATATGTTACAAGCAAATGTTGGTTGTTCCTGCAAAAGATTTTGATATGACAAAATATTTTTATATCTTTTGATTGCACGTTTTCCATTCAATTCCATTTTCAGTGGATATCAATAACTTAGTGTATGAACTGTTTAGATCTTTTAGTGTAAATCTTAGGAAATCAATTTTTTTTCTAGACCACTGGAGTCTATCTGATCCCCCACAAATCTATGGAATAGTTGAATTTGAAGAGGATATGTGTAATTCAAACCCTGCTTAAAGTCAGTTAAGTCAGATTGTTTAGGGCTTCATCAAGTGAAGAATTGAATGTCTCCCAGGACACAGATGCCACAACCTTACGAGTCAATCTGTTCTAGTATGTAATTGTCTGCAGGGTGAATACTTTACTCTGATATAGTCAGAATTTCCTGTTTTCCAGTTTTGGACTCGTTTTTCTTACCAATCTGCACCTCTAGGTCTGACTATATCTTCCCTATTTCTTCCTATAAGCATAAGTTGCAATATAGTCTCATATCAATCTCCTTTCTGAGCCTGTAAAAACACAGATTCCTCAACCTTTTTCTGAGTATCATGTGCTGGAGTCCTCACCCCTTCTGGAGGATCTCTAAGAGACTCCTTCCACAGCACTCCAGGTGTGGTTTCATGAGCACTGAATGCACTGAGTAATCATCTTGCTCAACCTGCTGGCTGCATTTTTGGTGATAGTGGTGCACACCACAACCCACAATAGCTGAAGCCACTCAGGACCTAGGAGTCTGAATGTCATTCAATATTGTACTTGGATGGGCTGACACAGTAAAGGTGGCTGTCATCCAGTTATAAATTATCCGTATGATATAGTGGGAAAGGCAGGTGGAAGAACAGAAGCATGTGAACGTGCAGTGAGAACTCTGAGACATTTATGTGGCTAAATATTTAACATTTCCTGTCACTGCCTGTTATATTTTGCCATTGCAAACCATGCCTTTCCCCCCTCTTTTTCAGAGAGGAAATTGCTCTGTCTTCTATTTGTCTTTTTTCCTGCATCTCTCATGACTTTATATTTTTCTATGACATCCTGACCAGTTCATCAATTTTCAGTGTTGAACATAATTTTAAGTTTTCTGGAAAGGCATAGAGACTGTAAAAAAGCTCTATTTACCTCCTAGGATGTCAGCTCATAAAACCACATGAGAAACTGAGAAAGTTAGAGCTGTATAGATTCAAAATATGATAGATGTATTAAAAAAGCATATTTGTAACAGAAAAACATACATCAAGCTTCTCCTGCATGGCATTCTTCATAAGAATAAAAAGGTAAAGAAGACAGTGAAAAGCAGAAAATTTTAAATTTAGAGAAGGAAAAAATACTTTAACAAAACTCCATCTGCAGAAATCATTGGTAGAACATATCACTAGGAATTAGTATCGTAGCAGGAGGCCAAGATTAGGCATTACTGCAATATAGGTTATGATTGCCTACATTTAAAGATCCTTCAGGTTTCAGTGCTCTACCCAGGAACAAAAGACAGTGTGTGTAAAGTTGCTTAAGCAAACCTAATTGATTCCCTCGTGCATATGTATTTTGATACAATCTTCATGATTACCTACTACATGATTACTTGCTATTGCCTCAAATACTGGTAATTTCTAGCTTTGAAGTGTTTGCCTTTTCATCCCTAATAGCACTTATAATATCTTTCATTTCTCCTAAATTTAAAAATAAATTATCAATGCATAAACCCACACAGAGCTTCAGGATGCTTAAACTGTTAATTCTAGCAGATGAGCAGACAGTATCTGAAATAATGACACAGCTGCCTCAAGGAGTGATTCTTTCACTGTTAAATGAACTAGCAAAGGAGGCACAGAAGGGACTGTCACTGGGTTTTGTAGCTGTTCCTATCACCAGACTAGGTAAAACTTCTGGATCTAGACTCAAGAGGATAAGAGCATCTAGTCACTCCTCTCAGCTGCAGGAACATTTTTTTCCTGTGTTGCAGTCCCCCTACCCTGCTTCTCTCCATAGCTGTAGCACTTTCTTTTGCCTGTCCTGGCTGCTGTGAAATTTTAAATTACTTCCTGGTACTTCCTTCTGACAAGCTGCCCCTTACACCTATTCTACTGGTTCTCATGGACCAATAAATATGTTGCTTTCTGGGTAAGAAGAAATTTGCAAGAAAGATCCCAATCCAGTCCTGAAACTTTGGGGTTTTGCTTGTACTGTAAACTAGACATAGAACAAAACATCTCCCTGAGGCTGGTGAAATATGACAACATTTTTATTCTCAGGACACAGACAGAATGCACAAGAATGACTGCTGGGATTATCATGCAATTCAGGCATCCTGCCTAACACCACTCTTACTGTAGCTGGGATGGTATTCAATTAACTCTCTTCTACCAAAATAGCTGTGCTTTTCTAGGTATCTATTTAAATATATGGTCCAGAAAAAGGCAGTAAAATATAGATGAGGCAGTAGGATGATTTGCAATAATACAGTGGATCCATGAATAACCTTCTCTATTACAGTCCAGCTACAAGTCTTCTTGTATTTCCTGACAAGTCAAGCCTGTGATTTGCAAGCGATGTTCATTTACTCATGTAGATACCTAGATAACCAAAACTGTCAAGTTATTAGCTATCCATTTTTTTACTGAAGAGTCATCAAATAGCAATTCTCTGCTTTCATCACTGAGCAGTTTCATCAAGGCTGAGACATGCAAAGCTAGATCTTTGTGTAAAGAAAAAAAAGAAAAAGAAAAAGAAAAAGAAAAAGAAAAAGAAAAAGAAAAAGAAAAAGAAAAAGAAAAAGAAAAAGAAAAAGAAAAAGAAAAAAAGGAAAAAAAAAGAAAAAAAAAAAGAAAAAAAAAAAAAAAAGGCTTAGCAACTTAGCAGATTCAGCCCAGAGAAAACATCAAAGTCTGGCTCATGAAGTCAAATCACTGAACCATAGCTTGATTACATTTGTTTAAACTAATAGGAAAACAGTGGCACCTGCCTCCACAAGAAAACAGAAAGGCTAAAAGGCTAGATTATTAATGTAACACTTTGCTAAAGTGCTATCTGTGTTAGGCCAGCTAAATGGAATCAATTTGTCAGAGACTCTGACCTACTCATTAATATTTCATTTCCATCAAATGGGAGAAACCCTCAGATGCATTTTATTCCCCAGAGCACAAGGGATATAATCCTAACATATCACACACTCTCTGGTTCAGACTGTCTCTTAAAAACAGACCAGAATAGTGGTACAGACTTCTTTAGCTCTGAGATCACACTTATTTGGGGGCTAAGTGTTAATGAGGTACTTGTTGTTTTCGTGAACATTTACATTTGCATTCATAAGCAAATATGTTCTGTAAAGCAAGAAATTGTCTAAAAGTGGTTCTTTTCTTGACACTTTGTACACAGTCTCGTTGATCACATTCCTGAGTTTGTTACCATTCAGAAAAGTCTAAATAAATCTTAAAGTTTTTAAATTCTGGAAGTTATTGTCAATAACACAGTCCAGACCTAGAAGATATTTTGTGCCTGACTAAGGTTCACCCAATGAATAAATTAAACAGTCCCTTTACAAATCTTACCAAAGAACACATTCAAGATGGTTCTGTATGTCTTCATTGAAAGCAAGGAACATCAGCTGAACATTGAACCACAGAATGGTTTGGGTTGGAAGGGACCAATCCCCCCTCCATGGGCATGGATGCCATACAATAGATCAGGTTGCTCAGGGCCCCACTAACCTGGCCTCAAACAGTCCCAAGGATGGGGCACCCACAACCTCTCTGGGCAACCAGAGCCTCACCATTCTCATTTTGAAGAATTTCTTCCTAATATTTAATCCGCTCCTTTTTTAGTTTAGAACCATACCCACTTGTCCTATCATTATATACCTGAGCAAAAAGCTATCTTCTCATTTTTATAAGCCTCCTTTTCATACTGGAAGGTGCTGTAAACTCTCCATGGATTGTTTCTTCTCCAGACTGAACGACTCCATCTGTCTCAGTCTGTCTTCACAGGAGAAGGTTTCCAGACCCCTGATCATCTTCCTGACCCTCTAACAGTTCTACATCCTACAACATTCTAACAGGGTTACATCTTTATTATCTTAGGGATTCCAGAGCTGGTGCAACCCTCCTGGTGGGGTCTCACCAGAGCAGAGGAACAGAATCCCCTCCCTTAACTTCCTGGACATGCTGCTTTGATGCAGCCAAGGATACAGCTGGTTTTTCGGGCTATGAGTGCACAATGTTGGCTCAGGACCTATTCTCATCTGCCAGAACCTCTGGATTTTTATCCTTGGTGCTGTTCTCAGTGGCTTCTTCTCTCAGTCAGTACTTATGTGATTGCCCTAATCCAGGTGCAGCACCTTGAACCATGATTTGCTGAATTTCATCAGATTCCCATAGGCACACTCTCCTCTGGATGGATTCCCTTCCTTCTTTTGTGTCAGCTGCATCTCATTATTTTGAATGCCATCATCTAATATTTTCATGGGTTATCCTCTTGACATCTTTTACATAGCTTTGCACAAGAAACTGAAAGAGTCTTTGAAACACTTGATGATTCTGTCTAAAATCAGCAGCTGGATTTAAAGGGTGTTAATTGTTGCAAGTACTATGATCCTCAACCCTCCTTCAAAGTGCTTAGTTCCTCAGAGGTCTTCGTTTATTTGAGAGAATTTTATTGATTTCATCTCACTCATATTAGGTTTCCTGCAAGGTTTCATCTATTCCCAAATGATTATGTCAACAATGTTAACCCAGGATAATCTAAGTGCAATGATTTCCACTCAAATTTGGATACTGAAGAGAGATATATCCCTCCTGTGGTGGTATTGTATAGGTAAGTGGAATTATCCCTTTTTTAATCTGGACAGTATAGTTGTAATCACTTCTTACTACAGATGTCAAATTAACTTCATTGTATTTATTACTGTATTCACCCTTTGCCTTTGGAATTTCCCACTGTCTGCCGGATTTGGGAAAAACTCAGACGTTTATATAGTGGTTAACATGGTGAAACCACTGATACTGCTCAGCCCCTTGCCATGATAGACACACATCAACAGCTCAGTTGAAAAGATTTCTCTAGGGCATTCAGGAGACGGCTGGGACATAGACAAGATATCTCTGGAGACAAGGCAGCTCTGTGAACACGTGGTTTATTGTACAAGAGGTGGGTGCCAAGGCACTGCTTAGAACTGCCAGCCACAGCTAGAAGCAGCCCAGAGAAGAGAGAGCGAGGTTCTTCTTACAATACAATAAATCTTCTTCTGTGTTGAATATTCTGAGTTGCACTAACCAATCCAGTGCAATTTACAAATCTTAGAGCATTTATATACAGCCTATGACCTTTAGGCTTATAGGATTACCATTCTCTTCTCCGCCACCTTTGGCAAGCACGAGGGTCTTGTTTAATCAAGGGGGATTGCCTTTGGCTAGCCACATCATTTTTCAGTATAGCTCGGTCTCTTACATCTCAAAGCTTGCTTTCATTTCCATCTTGCTTGTAAGTTTCATATTCCCAAAATCTAAGCAGTCATATTTATAAGGCTTTTCTATTTCATCCTTCCCAACAGTTTCCTGCTCAATGGCTTCAGCCACGACTTTGGGAGAAACAGATTATGCAATTACCCCACTCCCTCTCCCTTCCCGTCAGGTAAGGATCTTAACAAAAGTGCTTATTTTCATTTCTGCAGTGTTGGTCCAATATCCCTTATTTCTAGAAAAGAAGTTGAAAAGATACTAATTTCATTAGGACATCTCCACTAAGTCTAGGCCCCACCTCCAAAGGACCTTTTGAATGTAATAAGCCATACTGAGTGTAATTCATGTGATTTAAAGTATTTTACCTTTAAAGAAGGTAAAATACTTTAAATCACTTTTAAATAATAAAATACTTTAAAACACTCTTAAAATACTTTTACTTTTAAAGTAGGGAGGCAGCTTCTTTCTACCGCGAGCTAGTCTATTTCATTTTGTATCGCTACACTGAGACCTGGTGCCTTGATAGTGTTGCAGGCATGAAGTATTAAGAACCCTATCTTTTCCTCAAGCAGAATGCTTCTAGTTCTGACATCTCCTGCTTTCTAGACTGCCACAGATATTACCCACTGAGCTACGTCCTGTGCATAGCTATGTGTTGAACATAGCTCATTCATCTATAGCATCAGGACAGTATTACCAGACACAGTCACAGGAAAGAAACTTACTTTCTGCTCAGCTTTCTGCTTCATTACTCTTCAGGAAGATGCTCATTCCCATTGGTAAATAACAGTAAAACCTGCTACATTCATTATGAATGGCCCTTCTGAAAGAGCAAACTTGTTTTTTGGACACTGATGTGGTGTAGTTCCTCCAAAAATTGACTGCCAATCCTGCATAAGGTTGAAAGTTTCAGAGTCAAATGTTTTGCTGTAGCAGACACATCATTAAAAAAAAACAAGTTTCTTTATGTTTTACAGGCGAATTTCCATAGCTAAGTTACAAGAATAAATAACAATTGTAAGGACCTAAAGCAAAGTCAGTTATTACTGTACTTGTAGCATTCCAGCAACCTTATCAGCACTTGAGCAGAGAATTACAGTGTAAGACTACCATTTAATGCAGTAGAATGAATTTTAAAATAAACCAAGATGTACATTGGTCTCTTTGAGTGGTTCAGATGTTGCACATAGGATTTCAAGGTGTTGTGATTTTAGGAAATATGAAAAAAAAAAAAAAAAAGAATTAAAAAAAAAATCCCAAACTCTTTATACTAATTATGTTTATTTTTTGCACATTTCATACAAATTCCAGAGTCAGAAAACTGAGACTTTACTCAAAAAAAAAAAAAAAAAAAAAAAAAAAAAAAAAAAAAGAGTAGATTTGCAGCAAACCCACAAGAAATTCTGCAGAACTGTAGCAAAGAACCAGTTAGTAAATTGCAGAATGTCATAGAAATGCATGTCATGGAGTCATGGAAAAGGCAGCAAACAGCACGTCAGCATGTGGTTCTAGGCAGCTAACATTTCAACGACAGGTATACTCCCATGTGATTAAGCAGCTGGTATAAATCATACTAGGTTAGAGCCAATTGCATAGCAGTAAATAAAAAAAAGGTAGGTAAAGTGACCTGCTTGATGTATATCACAATAAGTTAACCTGCATAGTGGTAACATTAGATGCAAGTAAATTCCGTTTTTCTGGCATTTACTTCCCGCTACATGATTATTTAGAGCCAGTTACTGTAAATATATTGTTAAGATCACTCTGTCTGGCTAAGCAAGTGACTTGGACTGCTGGAATTAGGCTTGCTCTCATTTTTGTACTGCAGATACCAATACACCATAGCTTTACGGTGCTTTGTTCTTGTACTGAAGCATTTTATTTTATAAATACCGGAAGTAATATTTACTAAATTTAGCACAAGAAACATCTTCCCCAACAGAATGTGAAGACGTCATTTGTTGACAAAGTATTCATTTTCTCCAATGTTCTCTAAATCAACAAATCTGTGCTAGGAGCTTTATGCAGAAAAAACTATTAAAAATACAATATTCATATAATATACTTGCCAGCATAAATCCACACAATTTTTTCCTTATATTTTCCCAATTTAATTAAACAGCTTAAGGTGATGGCCCTCTGTCATTTTACTTAAAAGCTGTTCAGTGACATATATGAATCTCAGAAGTGGGCTAATAATGCAACACCCTCCTCCCCAATCTAATTTAAGTGCAAATAGTAGGCAATTTCAGAACAAACAGCAGGAAAACTGCGTAGATAAAGAATTTTGTTTAGTTTCCAAAATTGCTTAAACTGATGAGCCTGTCCAAGTATAAGAAATATTCTTCTTCACTCTTTCTAAAGACCTGCAATGCTGGGTAATTTAATTATGTTGAGACAGGGTCTAATTGCATGAAATATTGAGCTGTTGCATATTCACTGACCAATGACTGCACTGAAAGTCTGGTAGCCACACTGAAATTTTAGCTTGGTACTTTTTTGTTATTTCAAGTTATGAATATAATCACTCTAGATGAAAACCTCTTTTGCTTATAGGGGTAGTTTCACACAATATTGGAATAGAGAAACAGTGGCAAGCCATCAAACACCTGTTGATTTTTAAAATATTAGCACTGAATTTAAAGTTGGCGTATAAATTAAAAAGAGTCATATGAGAATTTTTAAGATTTCTGTAATTCATGAGAAAATATTATTTCCTGATTAAATAAAACTAGTTGCCAGCAGCTGTACAGCTGTCTGAATATCTCAAAGTTGCTCAGACTTTGTGACTTAAATGCCACTTTTGGTTAAAGACTTGGTGAATCATTTTCCCTTCTAGGAGTCATTGGGAAACAAACCAAGAACACGGGGATGAGAGGTTAAATATGAGATAGTCACAAGATCCTCTCCTGTCCCACTCTGTCTCTTTCAGAGTAGATCATTTCCTCCAGGAAACATGAGGACAAAATACAAGCCCAGATTTCTTTCTTAGCTTGATTTCAGAACATTACTTAATCAATTTCTACCCGTTTCACCAGTGTTTTCTGCATGCTTAAAACATATACACTATTCTTCCTCCTCTGCAGAAGATCGGAATCTAGGACATGATTTTCAGAATAATCAACACAAAGGGATAAATTAATGTCAGAAAATACTTATTGAACTCGTAGTTATGAAAGGCAATTTCGTAGTGAAATGAGTCCTGCCATCACTAAGCAACACAAACAGTTAGGTACCAAACAGCCTTAAATAAGATTTCCCTTTGTAAGCACTAACAAAATATAAGCCTGTCTTGTGGTGGGCAGTGGATAACAGAAAACACATTTGGTTGACAACAAGATCTTCATGAATTTCAACTTCTTTGCTCCTCCTTGACTATCTGAAGTCTAGTATAGACTCTGTCATGTTTAAAAGCCTCAAAGGCACCTGTTGCTGAAATGCCCAATAACTCACCCACAAACTTGCCATAGGTTCTTTTCAGGTTAATATGATCCTATGCCATTGCTTGGGCTGACATACACTTGTAATCATGACTCACCTCAGCTCTAAAACTCACATTTTCATGAGAATTGCAACCTTGGAGAACTTTTTTGCTGATATACAGGATTTTGTTTGCTGAAACAGAACCACTATGAATACAAAAATCTTTGACACAAAACCAGGAGGAAGATGACCTGAAACCAGACTGATTCCATTGCCTTAGTAAATATATGTATTCTGGCAAGGTCTATAATGCCTTGAATTTTGTCTGCAGTGTAGTTGTGTGTGTGTGCCATGAGGACTAATGCCTACATCACAGAAAATAATAGCCTCACCACCACTGGAAATATGAAAACAGTGTGTGTAGTAATCAGTGGTGTGCAGTGCCATAAAGTTTCTAGATTCTGATATTTTCAATTGTTGTGTGCAATGGATTCTCATTAGCAAACATTTCCAGTGTCCCTAAAAATTCCTTTTGCATTCATCTTCATACCATCAAACAGCAGCTCGTGTTGAAATTCTTCATAAAGCAAAGAGGCCTACAGTTACATCCAAATATGTGAGAATTATTTAACCAATCAACAATTAACTCTGAAGTTCAGATTCTGGGAAGATACTATTTTCCTGTGAGACCAGCCTCTCTTTCAGCAGCACTAGGGATGCTGCAGAATACTCACTGTTGTTCCTGGGACCTCTCCAAGGAACTGCACTCCCTTGATCACAAGCACGTCTTTGTCCACAGTAAAATCTCAAGCATTGTGATGTACACATAGATGAATAGAACTGAATATATAGGTAGAAATTTGGTTTGGCATTCTCTACTAGAATACTAGTTGCCCCTGGACTATGTTGAGAGTGTCTCTGAATGAATGAATGAATGAATGAATGAATGAATGAATGAATGAATGAATGAATGAGTGATGGAAATCCTTAGTGCCATCCAGAAAACTGAATCAGAAGATAAACGTAAGTCTCCTGTTTTCACAAGCAATCTCAACAAAAAGTCAGTGTATAAGGTATAAGAACTGATCTCTCCTTCATTATTATAGCAAATCACTGTCCTTTGTAGTGCCAGCACTTTATTGTAATATCAGGCTATTTTAACCTATTGCTTTGTATTTTGAGCTGCCTAGCAGAAGCCCTATTTTCTAAATTCTTACTGTAGTGGACATTTGCATCATTTGACACAAAATGCTAACTATCACATTTAACAGAAACAGATTCTCATTTTTTACAGTTACATATTTTAAGCTGAAAATATTACTATTACCTAGTCTTATTAAAAAGAAATGCATTGATGCTCAGAAGATGGAAAGAAGGACAATGTTACCTACAGAAAGTAAGGATACAACAGAACTTATTTCAAAATATGTATTACTATTATTTCAAACATACAGCTTATTTGTAAGCTGTATGTTGAAAATGCCTGTTGCCTAGAAACTACATCATAAATATTAGGAAACAGTTAAAAAAATTGGAAATAGTAAAAAAACCCCTTTTATTTTCATCTAAAATTAAGGGTGAGTAAAGCACTGAAGTTTGAAACAGCTAGATACAATCAAAACTATAGTCTGCTAAGATACTTGTGTATTACTAGTACTGCAAGTAGTCATAAGGCACTGGATTTCAACCTGAAACAGATCATCTGCAGCAGCCTATATCCAAACCAGTTAACATTTGCAATATATCTAAAGCTAATATATAAATACATCAGATACATAAAAATATATATCTTGTAGACTGACAGGTGTGGAAGGTTAGGCCTTTCTGACTTACTTACAGAAAGATGTAAAATTACAGCAGGTCATAGACAAGAAAACAAAACAGTACTCCTAAACTGCAGCAGTTTAAGAGAAACTGAATTCAAATTTAGGCTCAGTTTAGGGTCTTTTACTTAAAGCAGTAGTAGCCCTCAGTAATTTTCCAGAAATCAAATGTGAAAAAATTGAGAAGTGAAACATACAGGAAACAAGCTCTGGAAACAACTTTTTCAAAAACTTGGTTTTTGACTCTTTAAACATATTTAAGTTCTGCATTACTTGTTTCCTGATGTGTCAAAAAAAATATGTTTACACATCCTTGCAACATGATTTCACTAACACAATATATTTGAGTGTACACAATTCTCTAGTAAGGTGCTGCTATTCAGCACTCACACCAGGGAACACATTCTGTGTTTCTCTCCAGCTCCATGACCAGGAAAGATCTCTGTAAGCTAGCGAAAGACAGAGAGTACCATATTGTCCAGTTTTTTGATGGCATTTGTTTCTTTTGGATTTTTTGTTTTGTTTTGTTTTTTGGGTTTTTTTAATATTTCTTCAGGTTTTTTTTCTGTTCATTGAGCCTCTTTTCTCAGAGGTATTTTGTCAAACAATTCCAATTACCTTTATATTTGTTGTTGCTCATTACAGCACCTGCTACCCCATCAATAGGACTCAGAGCTGGCAATTTTGCAGGGAGAGTAGTCTCCTACATGCTTACTAGATACAGAAGCAGAGTCCTCACGTTTTTTAATAGCAATGTTTTTTCTTCCATCTAGTCATCCTTATTTTTCCCATTTTCATTTTTTTTTCTCCAAACTGAAGAACATGAAAAAATAAATAGAAGAAAGAATATCACTGGGTATTTCCCAGTTGCAGATGATTGCCTAGAGAGAGTATTCCTCCTGGTATATCAGGACAGATCATACATCTTCTGGGACCATTTTTACCACTGTTAACTTCACAATGAGCTCAACCCTATGTTGTAAAAATGGACTTTTTAATACCTGCTTATGAATGGTTTTTAGCTGCCTGAAAAAAAGTGCATTATTCAATACAGTCAAAGAACTTATTCCTTAAAAATGGTTCCAGAACAGCTGGTTCCTAAAGTAGCACTGTCTCCAGTTTAGTCAACAGAGCTAGACCTAGAACTAAGTCTTGAACCCTTGCACTGTGGGTGCCCCCCTTGCAGATGAAAGTAAGATGCCTTGTGTTCAGTTGCCAAAACCCCTCCATGACTGTGACTGCCATCACCTCACTTTCAAAGAGTTAAGCAGGAATTTCTGTTTCACTTTCCCAGGAGGCAAGAGGAGAGGAAATTCTCATCTTTTAGGAAACAGTTCCTCAGACATAGGGTTAGAGATGTACCAGTGAAGCAGATGCTCTGTATTAACTTTCTTCCTGTCAGAGGGGTTCCAGGGTCCTTGCTGCAAAGCTAGGACTGTCTTTGTGAGCTGCTGTTGTAGTACCTCATATTACTCTGTGCTCCTGTAGAGCTGTGTGAAGGTAGCAGTTTGCCCATGTAAAGACCAAGTGCTGTGTGTGAGCAGAGAGATTGCCCTCTTCACCTTACTCTCAGTGTGCCTTGTGAAAAAGATTGACTCAAAGAGGGAATAAGAAAAATTACTGTGTGGCCTGGCACCTGTAAACCATGCCTAGATGAGGAGAAGAGTTCTGCTCCCTGAAAATGCCTGGGAAAATGTCTTTCCTTTTTTTGGAAAGGCACTAGTCTACTCAACACTGAAGAAGGGAGAGCCATTGCTAACACATTTATGGCTTATTCATGGTGTCATCTGCACAGTGACACTCCAAGAAATCTCATCAGATCAAGCCCTATGACAGGCTGGGCCATAATCAGGGATGTCTGATCAGGCAAACTGTAATATTCAGCCCTGCTAGTATGTAGGCTCTAGAGGCAAACCTAAGCATTTGTCAGGGTTTAGGTTTTAAAACAAAATCATTTTTTTGTTTTAAAAAGCATATGAACGAAGGAGTTTATGCAATTAGGGCATCTGGGAAGTGTATCCTTAAGATGCTTAACTGTGTATTTTCTCACTTTTTTAAATTACAGCTTTTTGACAGTAAGTATATTAAATCATAATTTGACATTTACACATCAAGATCTAGGAACCGCAAGCCCTGAAAACTGTTCTTTTGTGAAAAGCATTACAGAATCACAGAATTTTTAGAGTTGGAAGGAACCCCTGGAGATCATCTAAGCCAACTCCCCTGCCATGGCAGGGTCACCTAACACAGTTTTTTTGTTGTCAGTCAACAAAAGCATGACAAAGAGGCCAGCAAAACTTGCTAGGGCACCAAGTGAATTGTGATAATAGGTTATCTGATGTCACCATCTCCAGATTTAAAAAATTACTCCTTAAGTAAACTCAGTAACCGGGGTCCAACTATAGCATTTGCTCACAAATTCATCCAACCTTGATTTGAAGGCTCACAGGCGGTGAGACAGAGAGGGGAAAATCATGTCTTCTCTAGTATTTGTTAACTTTTCTATTCAAAACTTGCTTAATAACATTTAAAAAGAGAAAACACTGCAAGATAAAATATCAAAATATACCTACCAGGTTTTGAAATGTGAAAAATACACACGAAATAGATATTTTACATTCTTTGTTTTGTTTTCTCCTCAGTCAGAGAGATCATCAGCATTTTTGTCATTTTAAGTACCTAGCTTGTGACTGGTTTTACTCCATAAAAAATAGAGTTTACTTATCCATTTCTTACGGAAATATTTCACGATCAAAATCCTCTGTCATTCTTTTTTGTGTAACTGCTTATTAAAACCTTTTGGTATCAGTAATATTTTCACATAATAATGAAATTACACACTGCTATTGCTACTCCTCTGTTCCTGCTGTTATCCTATGTATAAACCAGATGGGGAGGTTCTATCTGGGCTCTCCTCCAAGAAGTTATCTGCTCCCTTTCTTGTTGGCCAAGCATATCATCTTCAACTTATAACCACTACCTGCTAAACCAAGGACATCAGAACTCTTCCTAAATTGTCTCCTTACTGAATTTCTGCCAATCCCCTGACAAGGATGGGATCTGTGTCTCTGAGAATGTTATACTTGAGCAGCCTTTGTGCTATGCTATAGCCACAGGATGTACACCTGTTCTCACATACAAATAATGTTTAGAACTGATAAAGATGGGAACTGTTTACACTTGTGTGAATTTTTTTTTTTTTTTGGAAAGTGGAATATAGTACATTTTAAAAGAGAAAAACACCACAGAATACTGGGTTTTATCAGAAATTTTAAAAACAAACCCAAAAAACCCCAAACAAACAAACAAAACCACAACAACAACAAACCAAATCAACCAAAACAAAAAACCTACAAGACACCAACATCGGCAGGGTCAGCTCAGTGTTGATTTTTGACAGATTAATTAGGACATTCAGTTAGAGTTGTTTCATGCCCAGAGTTTGATTTGGACTACCAAGACCTCAGCATACTTGGGGCTTTTGTGACAAACACGCAAAGAGATTCATGTCAAAGTTTGCATGATTTATCTTTTGTATGACTTAGTTTGCATGACTTTGACAAAAGAATGAGAATCACAACGTGGCAGAGTATTTTAATATTAAGCAACAAAAACCTTATCAAAGCTTATCATAGTCCCTTTTCAGGGAGAACTCAAAGAGTTTTATCCAGTCAAGCAGTTATTTTACTGAGGAAGAAAGAGCTAGCTCTGTTGACTAATTCATAGTTATGACTGAAAGGAGCTTTTCCTGACTTTGATAAATGGGGTCTGAAACCTAGTCACTATGGTAAAGAGAAAGATGATCTGGCTGGTTTGACCAGACCAGCTGCACTGGTGTTTTTGCAGATTAAGCAATGTGCTCTTCTCTATCCCATTACATGCTGGTGCCCTTGGCTGCTCAGTCTCTGTGGTCTGTGTAAGGAGAATGGGAAGAGAAGAGAGGAGAAGAAGGCGGGAGATGGAGGCATTTCATGTGTCTCCAGCAGGATTCCCTCTCCTGTGAAGGCTGCCTGTTTACACACACTCACCAGCAGGAGACATCAGATGGAAGAACAATGATGATATCCACAGCAGCAGCAGCACCAGTTGGTGTGCCTAAGTAACAGGATGCACCCTGGTGAAGCAGAGCAGAGGTACAGCCTCTCCCTCTCCTCTCCACCAACACCTGTGATCACAAAACCACAGAATCAACCAGGATGAAAAAAACCTTTGAGGTCCTGCGGACAACCTAATGATGTACTGTGAAATCTGCTACCTTTTTTACAGGTGTCTGGAAGGCAGAAAAAATAGAATTACCTGTAATCCCCTTTCTTTATGCACTGGATTTAATTTCAGAAGAGTAATGTATCATATTTCCAGTCGCACCTATCTTCTTTCCCAAACAGCAGTTTTACAGCTCTTGGTCCATAATACCAAGCTATTGTCAGGTTTATTTTAATTTCCACCTCTTTCTTGCATTTTGGTTATGTTAACTGCAGTATTTTATTTCATTTTATTTTAAGAAAGGAAATTTGCTACTTAATTTATAATTAAATAGTTTTAGAAAAGAGAAAAACTTAGAATTAATGGACCAATAGTGGCTAAACAAATATGAAATGTTAGCAGTTGCACTAACATTTCCTATAGACCGTGAGAAAGCATGCAGCAGATAAATGATCCTTGTGAAAATGAGTTTTGCAAAGAAATATATAGGTTTGGAGAAAAAATATGCTGAGTATTACCAACCAGCAGCTCTGCGAATGTATCATCTTTGTCTTTTTCTGTCTTGGCCTTCATATCAGATTTTTTCCTCTGCTCACTCTCCCAAAATTAAATCCTTTAACTGCCATCACACATCCACCATGGAAGGGAGATCAGAAATCTGGCATGAAATTCCAAACAGCTTCAGTAATTTGGCAAACAACTTATTCTGTAATCATTCCTAAAGCATTGTCTCATAACAGACAACAGCTGAGCTTGCTGCATTTTTAAAGTATCATGCATTATGTCTTGGTTTAGGTGGCTAACACACAATCTGAAAACATAACTGTTCAATGTGCCTGCTTTTTTGCATTCAGCTCCACAGCATTGGGTATAAGTGATAAAGACTCCATTTTGAAGACTAACCAATGTAAACAGGAGTCTACAAATTTTTTTCTTTTAAGATTTGTCCTCTTTCAGTAACTCTTAAAGCTCGTTTTGTATTCTGAAGTGAACCACAACAACTTAGCCACTGGATAAACACGTTGGTTTGACAGTTCTTTGACATACATGCTTTGATTACCAGAGAAGTGTAATGTGCATTAAATTCTGAGGAGAAAAGTTTATGCAGAAGGTCTTCTGCTTTACACTGCACTCATTGACTATGAATCTGCATAATTCTGTATCTTGCCATCCTACCATTCTGTGGTCACAAACTGACTTAACACTTGTTATCTGATAAATGTCTGTGCCCCACCAATTGAATATGCAAGAAGCCCCCATGATAAACAACCAGAATAAACCATGGTGTGAACCAAACTCCAAATAAAGAGTAAAAATAGATGACATCTGCATGGACTGAATAACCAAGAAGATACTGAAATGAGCCTTGAAGGAAAATAAAATATTTCTTAGCTGAGCCCTTTCTTGGCTATGCAAAGTCAAAGCATGACAGGAGAATCTTTTTTCAGATGTCTGATATTTACCACAGCTCACAAAACTAGGGGCAAAACTGTGAAAAGAATGCATGTGAAAAGGTCTGTTCTATAAATCAGTTCTCTTCCAATTATAAAAGCTGTGAATGTCCACATGTTTGAAATGCATGCATCATCTGAAAACCCTGAAAAAACCCACAATTTTAATAATTAGTGTTCAGTAATAAATATGGAGTATTTATTTTGCTGTCAATAATTTAGCAGACTGAGATATCTTTCCCTGATTCTTTATTTCACACTCTCATTATAACTGAGAACTAGAAAGTGGGAGGAAAAAAATTCTAAAGTACATGGTTTCTTTGAAAGTGTGTATGAAATCCATTGCCAGCTACCATCTACACTTGTTTTTTTGATCATAACTAGTCCAAATCTATGAGTGAAATTTGAAAAAGTGCCATGACGCACACTCGAAGTATTTATGCTGTTTATCCCATATTGTTGTTTGTCAGAGCAGTATCAAATAAAAAGACAAAAGACCTATTATTTTTATGCGTTTATTGAATACTGTGTAAGCTGTATAATATCTATGTTAGTGTATATCAATGTCTGAGTAATATTACTGCAAAAAGCCAAAATTTTAAAGCACCAGGTTTGTATTTGTTTAGCTGTGCTTTGGGACGAGAGAGAGTCAAGCTGTGTCTTAAAATGCTGGAAGGGATTTTATTACTTTTATTATTCTATTGATGTAGCTTATGGACAGTGCAGCAGAAAAGAATACAATTCTTCTGAGGAAATATTTTTCAGGATAAACAGGTATATCACATGAATCTTCATAGGGATAATACACCACCAGTGAGATGATTGTTGCTGAAAATTACAAATAATCTTTGCAAAACATTCACAGTGAGTTTTTCACACACTTACAATGGATAAATATCAAATTTTACAACTGAAAAAATGTTCTATTTGAGCTCTAATATTTGAAGACCAGACTGCTCTGCCTCATTCCTGCACAGGGAGCTCCATTGCTTCAGCTCTGCGACATCTCACCAGGGACTGTTCTGGTTATTGTGTCATCTGAAATAATGTTATTAGTGTGCTTCCATGCTCTCCAGGCTGGCCTCTGCTTTCACAAATGAATGTATTTATTTTCCATACAAGTCAAGGAGCGATACATCCTCCAAGTAACAAGTACTGTAACAAGTACCAGTAGTGCTAACCTGCTCCTGTTCTTCATGAGTAGTTCTCCCAGTCCTCTTTATCCCTACGCCTCCACTCTCCACTGACTCCTTGTTCTCTTAAAGCCACATACAACATCCTGATCCTCAGACTTGCAAAGCAATCACATACCACTGTACACTGATAATAAGCAAATCCTCCCAGAACTACAGAAAATAAAAAGAGAAGGGTCTCGAAGGCATAGGCTATCACTTGCCACACTGGGAAGAGTCTCAAATGACAGGATCTTGAAACTGAAATGGAAAACATTTTCCATTTGGTACCATGGCAACTGAACAAAACCCAGTAATTGCCTGCTCCTCTTCTCAGCTCCCAGATTCAATGCAACTAGGCTGACTTGCTTTTAGGGATTGGAGCTTTTTCTATCTCTTGGTGCCTGGCAAATTCAATAGAAGAAGGGAAAGAGAAAAAAAAAAAAAAAGATACCTTTAGTAAACTCTCAGCAGTCTTCACAAAAAAACACAAGCAAACCAAACCAAAAGAAAACAAACAAACAAAAAAACCCAAAACAAACCAACAAACCAACAACAACAACAAAAAAGTTTCCTATATTACAAGGGGTACAAGGGGAAGCACAGGACTTAAGTACAAATTTAAAAGAGTAAAGAACCAGGAAACACAAAGCTCATGAACAGGTCAATTTTTTTACTTGAAAATGTGCTGGAGCACAGTTGTTCCCATCTCTAAAGAGCTTGAGCATAAAAATCTTCTTCACTGGCAATAAAAAAGTCTGAGAGACTGAATTTATACACATTTTTAAATTGATAGTCAAAAAAGGTTGCACACTACAATGCTAGAAAAGGGTTGGGCAGTCATGAGTTTTTGGTGATTTGCCTTACAGCACTACCTCAGTGTATTGTGGTCTGTTTCTGCACTTTTTTTGTTGCTAATTCAAATATCGCAGTTTGGCAGAACTCAATATAATTTCCCCTCCTTTTTCAAAAGTAAAACTAATTTTTAAAAAATTTCATTTAATTATGTAAATCACATTTAAAGAAAAATATAACCTTATGAAAACCACATTTCTTAAATGAGGAAGGACAATTTCCAAAAATACTGCAATTTCATAAATATTTCATAAGGGGCAGTATGATTTCATGAGTTTTCTCAATGTTGTATGAAATATTACAGGAGAATTATATGAAAGTTATAAATTATTAAATCCCATTTATATTTCAAGTAATTTCACAAAATATTATGTACTTCTGAATGTCTGTACATAGTATCAAATCCAATCTTTGCAAAATTAACTTGATTTTAGTTTTATCATAGAAGCTTTTATTCTTTAAATAAAAAAAAAAAATTGACCTGGCCACATGACAGCAGAACACATTTTTTGCATGTGTTGTTTCACCAGCTACTTTCATATAATCAGAAAATGATGATGCATTTATCATCTCAAAGAGATTACTTTAGGTAATGGTGCAAACACCATGCATTTGTAAAATAAGAGTGCCTAACCTTATCATAAGGCAAAATCGTCATTCTGAGTCCAAATATAGCTAGACATGATAAACAAGACCCATATTAAAGAAAAAAGGAAATTTCAGTTCTTGAACTCATATTCATAGTTAATGAAAGTTAGTCTCTTTTAAACTGTCCAGTATTTAAATAGATATAAAATTCTCAGCTTCCCCAGGTATAACACATCTTTTCATGTCTTTATGTCTTGAAAATGATCGACCTGTCAACACTGAAACATTGTACTGAAATGTTTCTTTCCACCCATTCAATGTAACGCCCGTTGCAGAAGGATTGAAAAAGTTTCCATGAAGTCTTTTTCCACATGCAGATCTATGGCTCACACTCATCACTTCCGGGCCAAGAAACATTATTTTAATAGCAGAGCCTATCTACAATTAATCATCTGAATAAACAAATGGAGAAAAAAAATCCCCTCTGCTGTCAAAATGCTGTCGCAGAAGCCAGACTCTGCACACATCTCAGAGAAGTGTCACTTGCCATCACAGTATTTTGCAGCCAGTACTGGTCAGCAAAACTCTCCAGCTCAATCTTTTCTCATTAGTCAGCATATACTGCAGAAGCCCAGAAATTACTTATCAGAGTACAAATCTGATCCAAGGAAATGTCAATCCACATTGTCCTCTTTCTACTCCCACTCCTGATGCTACTGGCAGGGAAGATGCTTGTGCTTCTCTTCAAATTTCAGCAAAAGCTTGCCAGCAGTGCACCTGGTGACCTGCAAAGCTGTCATAAGACAGTGGCATACTTACAAACCTCTGCTTCTCATGACAGGAACTGTGCTACATCATCATCATCATCATCATCCTATCTAACAGCATAATCTGAAATTCTGCTTTCACACCTACAGAAAACCATCCATAGAGCAGCAGGCAAAGAACTCCACTCTCATGAGACCTACCTGGAGTTCTGCTCTGGGGTCCCCAGCACAGAAAGGGCATCAGCCTGTTGGAGCTAGTCCACAGGTAGGACATGAAGATGATTATAGGGACAGAGCACCTTTCCTGTGAGGAAAGGATGACAGATTTTCAATTGAGATTGTTCTGCCTGGAAAAGAGAAAGCTTTGAACATAATTGAGGCTTTCTAGTATCTGAAGGGATTTTACAAGAAATTTGGAGGGAGGCTATTTACAAGGCTCTGAAGTGACAGGACAAAGGGAATGGATTCAAACTGAAAGAGGACAGGTTTAGATCAGATTCTTGAGAGGAAATTGTTTACTGTAAAGGTGGTGAGGCACTGGAGCAGGTTGCCCAGAGAAGCTGTGGGCACTCTGAAGTGTTCAAGGTCAGGTTGAATGGGGCTCTGAGCAACCTGCTCTAGTGGAAGGTGTCCCTGAGGTGTGTGGGTTGAAACTAGACAATCTGTAAGGGGTATCCCAAAACAAAGTATTCTATGATTCTATGAAGAATTTGCACACTTCACCCAGAGCTTGCACACTTCAGATACCAGAACAGCAGCTTGCTTTAGAATGGTTTCCCCAAAAAAAACCATGACATGCTAAAGAAAAAATCCTATCATGGACATACCCAGCAGTGAGACAATTTTGCTGGTGCATCTGCACAGGCTGCTGCCTGAAAACACTGTAGACTAGTATTACATACTCTGGCCATGGGTACGAACCTCTCAGATACCAACCCCTCTGCATCTACTGTTTCATCTGAAAGAATTTGCCACAGACCTCTGAAAAATAAGACCCTTATCTACGCAAAATTTCATTAAAGTACTTGAGCAACAAAAGATTCTCTACAATGCAAAGAAAAATTAGCATATTTGTTACTTTTTGATTATTCATATATGATGTTTGACAAAAGCAACATGGTCTAAAAATAATAATGTAATCTTGTCCACAAATAAATATTTTTTACTCCAAACTGCTTTATAACAAATTGCTTTAAAATATCGTCCTATAATCTTTTGTGTATTCTGTGTTTTGTGTTTTGATCTGCTCCTTTCCATGTTTGATTTGCATACAGGCAAAATTTGAGATCAATTTTAAATTCAGTTAATTATCTTATCACATATTGACTATAAATTATTTATACATATATCTCTCTCACTGATAGAAGAGTGACACAAGTTGCAGTTCATTCTTCATTCATCAATTGACAAAGATGTTTAAAAGGACAAAGAGAGACATTTAGAAAGGGATTTTGACTAGCTGCTCTCTTAGATGCTAATATTTCTTGTCCTTGACTTTATTGCATGACTTTTTCCACACATTCCCTCTTTACTGAAGCTCTCTTGGTACTAATAGCACACTATTCAGTATGCTTCCAGTATCTTTCCTGGTGTAACAGCATGATATTACGTATTGTTTACATGACAGCCAGCACTCAGGGACTGCAAATGGCCAGGTGTTGGAAAGAAATACATGGTAAAGTCTTCAGAGAGGGAAAACACCTCCTGTCCTGCCTATTACACCAAAAGGTGAATGAAAAGCAGGACTTTTTCTCCTTTCTGAAATAACGCCAAAACAGAAAATAAAGCCTGGATTTCAAAGACTAAAATAAAATAAAATAAAATAAAATAAAATAAAATAAAATAAAATAAAATAAAATAAAATAAAATAAAATAAAATAAAATAAAATAAAATAAAATAAAATAAAATAAAATAAAATGGATGCTGAGTTTAGGCTTCTCACAGGCTTTTGGCCAACAAGAACTCTGCATCTGGGTCTGGAAGTACAATGTAGGAAATCCTACAGATGATACACACACCACCTTTGCTAGCTTTAATCACTGTGGATCACATCTAGATGAAGAACAGAGCATGAACCATGTGGAGGAAGGACATTTTACCTTTAACATGACATCATGTTAGTCCTTTTCTTCTGGTTTTGGAAGCCAAGCTCTGTATTATATCACAATGTGTCATGAGCTAGACTAACTCCTCAGCTTGTGACTGTATTTCAGAGGCAACTACATCACATTCCTCTCCTACAACATGAAATATTTTGTAAATGTCACCTGGTATCATTAACCTTTTGAAGTCAATAAACTTTTTCTAGTTCAATGAGAATTGACCAACATTTTTCCAGTGAGAAAAAATGTTGCTTGTAGTTAAACAGTTCCTTCTTGTGAGGAAAGTCATCTGACTTTCCACACACACAGCTTTTTTTTTTCCTTACATTTTTAAGAACAGGTTATTTTTAATGCAAAGGACTTTGGAAAACTACTTTAGCAATGATGTACAACTTCATAATGTCCCCTCTTTGTAATATGTGCATGTCTTGTATTTTGACAATCTGTTAAAAAATGCTGCATTTAGCACATAGCACATTTAGACTGCTATCAATTTAAGGAACAGTATTCTTCTGGTTACTTGCTAACATGGTGGAAATTTGCCTTCTAATGACCTTTAAACAATTTGTAGCAAATGAAAAAATGTTTATTGCAATTGCTAGGAATTGCTACCTGATATTTCTCAAACTTCTCTCTCCACTTGATTAGGTACATTAACTGGCTTTTTTCCACATTTGGGTCTAAGCTGTTTCATTCTGTTCTGGTTTTGCATTTATTTATTTATTTATTTTTCAGCCAGCACAAATGTTTTTATCCCAGACATAGAGCTAAACACTCAGAACAACTGAATCATTTAGTGGTGCTTGGCTTCATGTGTTTGTCAGGTGAAAATGGCATTTAGCACAGGCTTTATCTCAGCTATGGTAATTACTGTACTGAAATGAGCTCTCATACACAGCACAGACTGTTTTCAACAGATGCAACCAAGCAACTCTGACTTCTCTGAAGTAGTTTATCTGGCTTTCAGAGTGTGACACTATTCAGACACGAATGCACATACCCCCTTACATATATAGAGAGATATAAAACGCAGGGCAATGCTAGTTTTAAGGCAGTATATTCTTTCTTTCTGAATCAATTCAATTACCCCATGCAAGTATAGAATACAATCTCTCAGTTGTACATAGCTCCCACATTATGTGCTGGCTGTGCATCTTATTACACATGAAGGTTATTGTTATTGCAATGTATCTCAGTGGTATACCAAATGTTAGTTTAATGATGTAATTAATATGCTTGGATTTACCATTTGATGTTCTTAGGCACCACTTGTGTTAGCATGTGATGCTAGCAATTTCAAACATACTTGAAAACAGCAGTTTTTTGTTAAGGAAGTTGGCAGAAAAAGATAAAGGATTAGTAACATGAGTCACATTCTCTAACAACATTTTAAAAGAATTTGTGTCAGATGTGTTCAGCTGACATGTCAACTCAGAGTGACGCTACCTCTGAAGCTTGTGTAATATACATTATTTATATATATATCTGAGCTTTTTCATTACTGTTGTTATTGAGTATAATATGGTTTAGCAGAAACAATTCTTCCAGAGTCTAAACCTTGTAATCAGTGAGCTCATTTGATGATGGACTGCTTTCAGTACTAAAATGTTGACACCAGTCTGATGGACAAATGGTGTGCACGAGCGAGAAAATTAAGGGATTTTTGTTGTTGGGGGGGGGGGAGGGATGTTTGCTTTGTTATTGTTTTGTTTTGGTGGGGTTTTGTTTTGTTTTGTTTTGCTTTGTTTGTTTTTGAAGAACACTTCTTTCTTCTAGAAAATGTAATGATAAACAGGTGGATGGTACTTGAAAATGACATTCAGGTACATAGAGTAAGAATCCATAAGAGTCCAAAGCAGATACCAAATTAGTCTCTATCAACATAACTGTCACTCATTACTTGCTAACCATAAATGATTTCTTTTTATTAGAAAAACAAATATAAGCCTAATAAAGAAATTGGATGAAGTTTTTACATATTAATGGTGGGAAGGATTTAGGAACATCCAAGAACACAGTAAAAATAAAAAGTTTAAAAGATTGGTCTCATTCTTTACCCTCCATCAGCATTTTGCATCTCCATTCTTTGCTACATCTCCCCTGTACTCTTCCTTCCACATAGCAGATTGTTTATGGTATGATTTCCAGTTTTCTTTTAAGTCATGCTAGAAACATCCTAAGAGTATCTTTCCATTTTCCATGCAGAAACCACACATTTGCCAAGGAAATAAAAACACACAGAAACGTTACTTCTGTGTTTTGAAATATACATATCATGAGAAATCAGAAAAAAATCAATCAAGGTGTTAAAAACATAAATGAAGGAGTTTCTTTAAAAAAAAAATAAACATAAATATAAATAATATGGGGAAAATTACACTGGAATATACTTGACATAAATAGCCATGACTAATGCCTCAAATGTTTAAATGCAAGTCATTACACAAAATAAAGCATTCACTTAAAAATATTGTAACTGGAAAGTATAATACTGAGGATTTTAATTGCCAAATATGGATTTCACATGGAAGTCATGTATTGTTATTCTTTGAAAAAAGTACCTATGGAGAAATCAGTTCTTCTTCAAAACTCTACAACGAGCTAAATGTAATCACCAACTGCGCAACAGAACATACAGAGTGTAAGAAGTATACTATAAATTTCTAGATGCCAAATACATAGTAGTGATATTTTTCTCCACCTTGTCTATTCTCCATCAGCACAGACTGTGGGACCATACCTGCTGGTCTAGCAACTGAGTTTCTTTAAACAAATAACACTGAAATGAGATATAAGAATATTTCAAGTATGCTGTCGCTAGGAATACAGAATAGATTTAGGACAGAAAGTATTTTTTAATCTCTGCCACTACTGGTGTGATCTTGCAACCCCTGTGTCTTAGAGTACATTAGAAGGCATCATACCACAGGAGGAAGGCAAAACTGGCCTTTTGAACACTTTCCTCTGGTGAATGTTTTGGCTGTGGATTGGTGCCAGTTGACACCTCAGACTCATGGTCTGAGTAACTTGATACTGAGCCTACAGAAGAAAGGACTCCTTAGGTAAAGCATATCTGTAGTGCTGAAGAAACAGATTTCAAGTATTTTAGTTCAACAGTAAACCTCTTCAAGTGACATTTTAGTACCCTTGCCTTCTTTTTCCCTTCCCAATACTCAATTTTTCTTTTTTATTTTTGTTTTTTTTTTAGTTCTAGCTCCTGTGAAAAGCCAAACACCTGGAACTCATAATAAATTCAACCCAACTAGCAAGAGGTTACAGCTGCTCATACAACTCAGCATTTAAGCCAAGACAAAAACCAGTGGTGGGAAAGCAGATATATTTCAATTACATCCAGCACTCATCCAGCAAGCTCCAGCAAGCTCCCCACATTCTTTACTTGTACACTGACTTGAAAAGACCAGCACAACAAAGTACCACAATCTGACCTGCAAACTCATGGTGATCAAGGTTTTTAAATACTTATTTTTGTAATATCCAAACACAAGCAAGTTTCTATGACCTTGGAATGACATAGTCCTGCAAAAAAACAGGATTTTTTGCTATGTCAATTTTTAGTTACGTGATTGCCTTAAAAGGACAAATTGTGTTAGAAGGCTTCTCTCAGGTCAAGAAACATCGACATTTCTCCAGTCACACAGAAACAGAGCCTGAATATTAAAGAATAAAAACTACCCAAAATAGAAGTAGAGGGCAAAAGTGGTTTCTTATGAGAATCAAACATCTTTGTATTTATAAAATACAGTTGTTGAGTTCCGTGAGTCCTGTTTAAGCAAAGCAGGTCACGTAAAATATGACAGCAAGATGTCAAACACATACACAATAAAATTATAGACCTTCTTCAACTGTCTGAAAAGACTCTTCAAAAAATTTTAACTAATTCTTCTGCTGTGTATATGGTATCCCTTTTCTCTCAACCTATCTGTTTACTCATTATACAAGTGTTTAATAGCAGTAGATGAATGTAATATTTTTCCTGTATGATTTAAGAAATAACAAGAAGAATACTGTTATGGTGATAAGCTTTAGGATGATAAATTTCCAATATTTTAATTTTTTAATGGTAACTCTATAGCAATTATAACTCACTAGCAAAAAGAGAGAGGACAATGTATTTCTAATATTAAAAAATATCTAGTACAGCATTATTCCCTTACAAGTACCTTATTTTTCTGAAGAATGAGAAAGCTACAAAATAAAACCCATTCCTACATATAATGCATTTATTTATCAAGGAGGCCCCAAGAACAAACTAATAATCTGTAGAAAGGCATGGCAATGAAATTCTATTATAGACCAGGCAAAGAAAAACAGACAAAAATAAAAATAAAAAAAAAAAAAAAAAAAAAAAAAAGAAAAAAAGGTTTTTGTAAATTTAGGGTTTAGTGGTTATTTGCGGGGGGCGGGGGGGGGGGGGGGTGTGGTGTTCCATCTGAAGTTCTCTATTGTTCCTTAATAATCACTCCTTATAGAAGTTAAGGGCTCATGATGGCTTAATCTTCCTTGCAGAGAGAGAGAGCAGCTGCTGAAACAATCTAGTTAAGAACTACACATTTATCCTTGCTGCCTCCTTTGCCTCAGGAGGGAAATAGTCTGCTTTTGTCAATGTAAATGTAGGCAAGTAGCTGATTATTCCTCTTTATTGCTCCTTCCTTACATGCCAACTCAGCAGTACCATGAGGTGTGCAGCAGGCAAGAAGGAGAGAGTTACTTTATTCAGAACATTTTATCCTGTATTACAATATATAAAGCTAGCATTAAGTGGTAAATTCATTTGGGGACCAATCTTCCCTCTCCCGCATGGAAATCAATGCCTGTTTTTCTACTTGCTTCACTAAGAACCAGATTGGATGTTTCATGCTTTGGGAAAGGAAGTTTGAATATATTTTCAAAACAAAACACAAATCCCTGAGACCACAATATTCTCAAAGATATGCAAAGTGCTACTGAGACTCTCAATGTGCTCCAAACCCAGATTTGAGTTTTAATTTATTTATACGTGTGCAATGAGAAAAGCACCTTTGTGGACATATTTTTTGACTCTATTTCCTACTTTACAGTTTTGCTTTTGTCAAGAGTTTCATTGTTCCTTAAAATTAGAGTACTCTTGTAAAAAAATGGAATAAGAATTCAGTAGTACAAAAGTTTCTGTAACTTACGCGTTTTGAAATTGGTTCAGTGCTTATTATATAGGTGAAAAGTTTTATAGAAAGAAAAACTCTGATATTCTTCCTTGCAATATATTTTACGGAGCCATTGAATAGACATGTAATCTAATGCCAAAGTTTTTGAGACTGGTAATAGAAGCTAGGTGATGTAACTAACCCCATAGGAAATATAATGCTGACACATTAACACTAGCAGTAAATTTTTGCAGTTGCACAGGATGAGCCAGGGAGGAAGGAAACTGAGGCTAGATAAACATCACAGTTAGCACACAGGCTTTGTCCTGAATGAATTTTCTTTAGATTTTTCTGTGATAGTGGATTTCTTTGTTTTTTCCTCTGTAAATGGAGGAAATCAGGAATTAAAAAAGAAACATGCAAAACAATCTATTGGTGGCAGCCATTAAGGGAATTACCTTGCCCATTGAATACCATTTAGGTTGGAATCAGATCTACTACTATTAATTTCTACCTTTTTAATGCACACTTTAGCTAGTACATGACCCATACTGTGTAACAGCAGTTACACCCCAGGGACTAGAGATTAACAGCATGTGCTACGAGTGGTTTATTTTACAATTGCCTTGAAATAAAAGCTGATGGAAATGAGCTGGTGAATTACTCTGCCAGCAGAATCAACAATATTTTTCTCGTCATGGAAAAGCTCCATTCTTCTGTCTTCATTTTTTTCTTTGTAATATTGCTTTCATAGAAGAACACATTAGTTAGGGGAAATGTGGGGAGGGGAAAAACAGAAAAGCATGGTGTTACACTCAGACCTGCCATTTTCACTGTATGCTTCAGTTCATCTGAATAAATTTTACCAGCTAAATCTCTGTGTCATAGTTAATTAAAACACCATTTGGGCATAAAAAGCTACAGTCAAGTGAAATCAAAATTGTTTTTTAGTAAACTCCAGTCAGTTAGCTTTTCCTTCTCATTAAAGGAACATTATTTCAGCTGCTACACACGTGTATTTTTGGAGTGCTAGGGAAGAAAAGTAATTTTACAGAAGGGTATCAAAGAGGCTTGTTGTTTTGCTTGTAGCCCATAAAGGACTGCACCAAAAGCATTCTCTCCACAGCTTTTCTATAAAGCACTAAATCCATTTCAAGTTAAAAAAGAAGGTTAATACAAAACAGTCCATAACGTTAATGAGCAGGCAGAAAGCATGTGTGTTCTGACCATTAGGGACAAACTGCACTGAGCTGCACTGGCTACCAGGCACACAAGGAGGTTTACCCTGCCCCAGCATGCTTCCCTCCACAAGGAACTTATACCACAAAGAGGACAAATCTCATCAGGTACTGCTTCTCTAGAGATAAGACATAGTGAATTCATCCTTTAAAGCTGCATCTTCTTAAGAGGACTAATGGAAGAGTAATGGAAAAAACGTAGTATCAAAGTTAGGCATTTAAAGAAGGAGTAAATGTACCAGTAAGTCATAAATAAAATTTGTTTACAATTAATTGGATGTTTTACCCTTTTACTGAGATTTTTTTTTTTCTTTTTTTTTTTTTTTTCTTTTTCTTTTTCACTCTTGTCTGCATTTAACTTCAAGCAAAACATTACTCATCTAAGGAAGTGATCCAGATTTCAGAGAAATTTTGACTTTTTTATTTAGTGCCTCCCTGTTAGTCTGTAACACATAGCAGTTATTGCTAAGAGATACAGTGGCTGCCTGGCCTGATATTTTAGCACCTCACCAGCTATGCGTGCCTTACTCAGCTCTATCAGATAATGATATGTGGCATGATTTACACGTGCAGAATTGAGAATTCATTGTGAACCTATTTATAATTACAACACAATTGAAAGAGAAAAATGATTTAATAGTTACTATAAAGATCCTTGACAAGGCACAGAGACATGTCTCCACATGCTTATTTGCATTTGGAAAATGGTTTTTATCTGTAATTTTGTATGTAACAAGTATACTTAATCTTAATCTTTGCTTCATCACAGAGGATCTAAAATTTTGCTGATACCTTTTGTTGTAGAATAGGGTCAATGTACAAAGAGAGCCTAAAACAGACTAAGAGGAAAAGAGATGTGGACAATTTTTTAGAGACCATTTTCTGCTGATCTCAAAAGGCATTTTAAGAAACACAGCTACACCTTCTTTATCACTATTCCTGATCATTAGAAGAAATTTCTCAATGCCATATTTCAAAACAACCAATCCCACTTTGCCCAAAAGCAGTGTTTCTCTGGAAGCTCACTGACAAAATGTATTTAATATCACCCTGTGGAACTTAGTTTTTCCTTTATGAGACTGCTAAATTTTCTTATATAACCATTTCACTGTAAATCTGCCCACAAAATATTGAGCTGCTCAGAGAACGAAAATCAAACTATAATTTATTCCAGTGATCATCTGAATTCACTACAGTGTGGACAAAAGGTTATCAGTCTGGCACCAAAAGTGACTGACTGGTAATAAATCTTCATAAGGAATGGAAAAAAAAAATTAAAAACCAAACCAAAATGGAATTAACACCTCAAGTTGAACACATAGGCTATTTTCTATTAGTTTTACACAGACAATCATTCTGTCCCCAAATGGCTAAGCTTCATGTATCATTTACTGGTTGGTGAATAAGCATTTAATTATATTTGAGGTGTTTTCTTTGTCTGTTACTTCAGAATACCTGAAAATTCGAATACAAGGAAATCTCTTTATAGCTGCTTATAGAAATCTTAATCTAGGATAATGCAGGTTTTTCTTTTATTCCATGAGTTTACATAGTGGGATCTCAAATGCTATGATGTGAGCTTGGCATGTCAGATAGCTGGTACAGATAAAAATTCAGATTTTGGCACTACTGTATCTGCTGTAATGAGGACAGCTGTATGTGATAAACAAAAAGAAAGGTAGATCAAGGTCTCAATGATGAAACAGAAGTGATGGGTGAGTATGCATTTGTCTAACTACTGTGGCCCTTGATGTAATAGAGGCACAGAAAAGCTCAAACCACAGACTGTTATTAACCAGAAAACGTGGTATTTCTTTTCTGAAGAAATCAGGGATTTAAATTGAATGTGATGGGGGCAGTAAAATAATGAGCAAAGCAAACAATAAAAAGAGTGTATCATCTGAGTGCACCACTGAGTCTTGATAAAACACAGCACTGTCATTCTGCTGTTTGCCTGTTTCTCACTGTTATGCTTGTGTACATCTGAATGTTGTTATTTAATTTCAGCTATGCCATGGAGACATGGATAAATACAAATAAGGTCATGCAAATTTTATTCTCTACCAGCACAGACAAGATAAATCCAAACTTACTCATGTTGCTTCTTAGATGGTGTATTTCCAAAAAAGTGAGGCTTTGTTACAAATAGACATCTCTATATTTCTATATTTTAGTATATATTTCATATATACTAAAGGGAGTTCATACCAACTTTTTCAAGTGACTGAGTGAGGCAACGATCCATCTGGAGAAATTCTGGAAACTTGGGCAAACTGCATGTTGTAGCAGAAGAAACAAAATGTATAGAACATTTGATACTGATGCCTTTCCTGGTCTTGAAAAAATAAGAGCCAGACACAGTTAAGGGATAAGGGGTTTTTACCTCAATATTTTAATAAAGATCCTTATGGTGCAAGGGTCCGTTTCGCCAAGGTGGGATGGGCCACAATGCACACACACAATAGATCACATATACAATTTATAGACCTTAAAAATTGGCATATCTAACAAAGATGCCCCCATGGGAGGCCTGGATGAATGGAGTGATATTCCCCCATGTAATCTGAGGAATTCCCCGTTGGATGGGCCAAATCTCTAGCTTACAGGGTATGTTCTAGTGAGGCCTTGTGTCATGGGTTGGCGCTGGCCAAATGCCAATGCACCCATGAGTGTGTATTTTTCCTAATGAACTACTGTGAGATGTGGTCAAGAACAGAGCAGAGCAGGCCTAAAACTTGACATAGGAAAAAAACTTTATTAAACTACATAACAGAAAATAGAAAAGAAAAGAAAGCCTAAACACCAAGAAACAGAAATGAAAACCTACCAGAACATTTCTTCTCCTCCCCCAATTTCCATCCCTTACATGCTCAAACTGTTAACACTTACACATTACCCTCATCTTACTTGCTTAAACCAAAACCCTGGGTTCCCAGTCAAAGTCATCATCACTCAAAAAACCAATCTTCAATCCATCCAGGGAGAGAGGAGTCTCTCTCGCACCACAGACCCCCCACAGGAAACACAGGTCCATCCTCCTGTGTTCCCATGTCACCCATGGCACCACCCGGAGAAGTCTGCCAGGGTGACGCCCTCCTTTCCATGTCCAGGGCTCTCACTGCCCTCCATGGACCAAAACCGCATATAGGGCTCTTTAAGGATGTTTGGACAAGTACCAAAACCCAGCCATCTTCTCATATTGGGACAGCAGTCACCCCCACATTTACCCTGGGGCTGAGGGTTCCAAGAATAGGCCTCAAAGTCTTTGGTTTCAAGCCAAATGCATCCACCCAAATACAGTCTTATTTATGTTCAGGAGAGTTCAGGGTCCGTCTATGGCTAACATTATACAAGAAAAGTCCAGCCCAAAAGCCACTCCTCTTCATCTCTGCCCATCTGGGGGTTCTTTTCATCTTCCTTTATCATCTTCCTTTATCATCTTCCTTTATCATCAGGTTGTCTCTCTCTCTTCTGAAACCACCAGCCATGAGAATCAATGTCTGGGAATAGTTTTCTTCTGCCTCAGAAAGAGTTAAAAGCTTCTGGCTCACAGCAAGGCCACAGGCTCAGGCACTCGCAGACTCGGACACTCCCACACACAGCTGGGCACCTTCTCCTGGGGGTGAGATGAGAACAGGGACGGAAGGCACCTCCACAGTTCTCCACCCCTCCATCCTGGATGGGGCTGGCCCAGCTCAAGTCCCCTTTGCTCTCTTTTCCCCCCAAGGGCGCTGGCCTACCTAAGCCCGGCCGCATGGTTCCCCCCCCATCCCCACCCAGCCTTGAAAGCTGGGCAGGGGAGAAGATGCTCCTCTCCTGAAAGCGGAGCCAGAAAGAGCAAGTCCCTCTGGGAGTCCTTGCCTTTAACCCCTTGTGTCCTCAGAGGCGTGTCCAACCCCTCAGTGGCCACCGAAGGTGCCAACATTCAAACCTGACCACTGATTGGTTTGACCTCAGCTTCCTGAAAAACTCATTTCCCCTCAAACCTGGACACCTTGGTTTCTCAAGATAGCGTAGGGCTTTCCAGCCTCCAACTGCAAGGCCTTTAGGATGTTTGGTCTCCTGGCCTAACAGAATACCAGGGCTATGCTAAGTTATCAGACTTAAGGAATTACAAGTATGCATGGTAAGAACACTGAGGATACATAAAAGTTATATAAAAGGTATGTAAAAGAAAAGACAAAAAATCATCTTGCCATCAATAGCTGTAATGGTTGCCAGGTGTCCAGTTACCTTTCCTCACAGTGAAGTGCACAAGATGAAATGCAAGATAATATTCTGTAATTGAAGAGGGGACAGGGCAGGGAAGAACCCACATACATCTTAATTCTCTGTTAGGATAGCAGATGCTTGAAAATTGTATGGTTTGCAGTTCTGAAGAACACTTTAGGAACTGAAGCTCAATGCCTTCTACAAAATTTAATGGGAAGGGCTCCTATTGCAACAAAGATGAGATTTTTAACCACAAAAGCATCGAAACGCATGTAACTGGAAAAAAAAATTAAATTATTAAAAACACCTAAAATGGATTTTCGGAAGAGAGCATCGTATGTTAAAGCAAACGCAACCAGGCAAGGTATATTCCAGAGGGAAAAACAGCTAGAACATAAAATATTACAGGTTTCATGGTTTCAGTATATCAGTGACTCAATTTTATGCTCAGTTATTAATTGTCAGTATTGATAAAAGTTGTCAAATTCCAGTTTTAGAACTGTCAGTGTCACAAGCCACATATAAGGGATATATAATTAATGCTTCTTTACACCTTCAACTTTCATATTAATGAAACTGAAACTATAGCCTCCTTTTCCTTTTCTGGCATTCAATTATTGATGCATTTGTACTTTGGCAATAAAAGTTTTATGATCTGGTAGACTTACTGGGCAGGAAGCATAAACAAATATCACACTGATGTTGTCCACAGTCAAAAAATGTAATATCATTTACAAAGCAAAGCAACTGAAAGTGAAATTTTAAAAAATATTGATAGGTGACAGAATCACCTCTAAAATATTACTGAAGGCTTACACTTGGTCAGCTCCTGTAGGCAGCTGAGAAGAAGAGAAATCCTCAGCTCTATTGTGCCACAAAAATCCTTAATATGAAATCCTTGTTGATGTAAATGAGGTATGAGAACAATTACACAGCAGAGCCTTCACTACATCTTTTCTTCAGTTCTCTGTTTATAGGCAGTACTATTCATTAATGATAATTGCCTGAGTCGTCACCCATCACAATCCCCTTGCCCATGAGAATTTCAGCATTTGAAGTATGCAATCATGACACATTTACAGACACTTTTAAAAGTCTGGAAAGTATGGGATTTCCTTTTACCTGGAGAGATACATGTTGCACAGATATCCTACAGGTGCATTTGTACAGGAATTGATTTTATGGGAAGCAGCTAAAAAGTGTTTCTCAGGAAGCTGTATGTTATGTAAATGCCTGTTTTATACTTATTCTACTTTAAATATCAGAGCCCAAATTTATCTTTTAAGAGGAAATGATGTCATCACAAAAGCTTTTTAGTTAGCAATTAGAAGGTTTAGTGAATAACATAAAGTACCCAAAAGCAACATTACAGCTATGGAAATATCCCGTCAAAGTAA